>NC_057801.1:502184891-502317027 GCF_018294505.1 Triticum aestivum | reverse complement strand
CTTCCCTCCGCGAGTCTTCATCAGAGTGCCTCTGACAGAGATCCATTCCAACATGGCCAGTCGATGCCGCTCCTCCTCTCGCTCCTCCAGCCCTCGGCCCGGAGATTGGGGGCGGTGCTCCATCCCGCATAGCGAGTTAGTAGTGCTTCAGTCCAAGGGGCTTCTCCCTCCAGCATATATGGTCCCTGTTCGAGCCGGGATTGCTGCCTATAGCGGCGGAGAGCAGGAGGAGGGTGTTCCCAATCCCTCTCAAGGAGAGCGGGTATGCCTAGTCCCTTATTTGATGAGAGGACTAGGATTTCCAATTCATCCGTTTCTCCGAGGGTTGCTAGAGTTCTATGGCCTCCAGCTACATAACCTCACGCCCGCCTCCATTTTGCACATCGCGGGCTTCGTGGCCCTCTGTGATCTGTTCTTGGGTGTTGAGGCCCATTTCGCGCTGTGGAAGAGGTTGTTTTGCCTTGTGCCCCATTCTCAGGAGGGGTCTATTTATCAGGTGGGCGGAGCCGAACTATGGCGCATTGCCGGGACCGGATTTCTATCCGGCACCCCAAAGAGGGCGTCCGAAGACTGGCCCTCGGAGTGGTTTTATATAGATGACGTCCCCCTGCCGGACCCTGTACGGATCGAACTCCCCGAGTTCAATAATGCCCCGTTGAAGAAGCGCCTGAGTTGGCACCCACGGAACCCTCAGAGGGAAGCTGACAGGGACGTCCTGTACCTGATGAGCCGGATAAGGTTGTTGGCTCACTCCGGACTGACCATGATTAAGGTCATGGCTGTATGCATTACGCGAGGGGTGCAGCCGCTTCAATACAGAGGCCACCTCATGTGGGATTTCAATGGGGAGAATGACGCCACCCGGTGCGGTCGCAAGGGGCCAGATTCGGCCGCCACTTTAACGAGAATCTTATCCGCTTTGTACAAGGGGGAAGAGGAAGAATTCCTCCCTGTCAACCCGGAAGGCGGATTCTCTATGTACAATCCTCCTAGTTAGGTGAGCGGATACTTTCACTTGCCTATCCGTTTGTGAAATTCCCGTAGTTGAGTACTTAGACTTAGTAATGTTCAAACGCAGGAGCTGCGCCAGGCTGTGAAGGAAATAAACAGCCCTGCTCCACAACCCGAGGACCTGGGACGGCCCCTCGATCCGGACTCCAAAGAAGATCCGGACTTATGCATGGAGTTGATTGATGGAGTATTTCATCAATTGAGCAAGGATAACTCCTTAGTGGCCATCACGGCCGACTATCCCGGACTACTTCCAGCCCCCAAGGTAACTAAGACCAAAGTCCCAGTATTCTAATGTTTTATCTTGCATGCCGTGTACTAACAACGTTTCGCAGGGTAAATCCTTGAGGCGGAAGGCCGAGCCCGCGGTGGGCAGCCAACAAGGGCCGCTGAAGCCAGGCGGGCCAAAAAGAAGTGCGGACCGGATCGAGATTCCGCCGCAACGGTATGGTGTGCGGATTTAACGCCCAGGGTTTATGCCCTTGAGTCTTACTAATGCTCATGATTTTCTTAGGAAGAAGAGAGCCTGCTGGACTGTGTCTGCCGGCCAAGGTTCGAGGCCGGGTCCGGAAGCGGAGGCGGACACGGGACGCGCCTCGGGCGCTCCTCCGATAGAGGGCGCCGACGGGCTATCTGCCACCAATTCAGAGGTGGAGAGTGCCCTGAACCACAGGCGTCGCCGGACTATTCTTCGTGACGTGTGTTTTTCCCCAGAGGCGTTGGACGCCTTTAATATAGGAGATGCGTATCTCTGTGCTGCTCAAAATGGTCTAGCAAGAGCCACGGAGCAGTATGTGAAAGACATACAGGTGAGTAAAATTGAAGGTTATATATGTCAGTAGCCCCCGAGACTTGAAACAGTGAAGATAACTGTTTGAAGGATCATGTGTTATGCAGTGTCTTACAAACAAGAACACGCAATTGTCCCAGGAGCTCGAAGAGTGCAAGGCTCAGCTCGAGGCCGCATTGGCCACTTCAGAGAATGTCAAGGGGACGCCCGCAGGTAATATGTGCTTCGAAAGGTACTTCCATTTTGAAATGTGGCAGGCGTGCAACCCTGACGATAATAATGCAGATGAGGCCGGAGTAAATCCGGACCAACAACAACTCCTACGCCAACTAAAGGCTGGCGAGAGCGTGCTGACGAGGGTGAGGCAAGAGAAGAACAAGCTTCAAGACGCCAATACCCAGCTAGGCAAGGAACTGAAAGATGTTCGTATTCAGCTGTCTTCTGCCGTGAGGGAGAATCGGCGACTTCGACGCGGCATTTTTAGTAAGTGCTTGAACGAATCTTCGAAAAAAGAATTCGGCGAGGAAGTCGATTGACAGAGCTATGTCTGTAGGTCTGCTGACGGGTCGTCCGGCGGAGGAAATGCCCGGTTCATCGGGTTACCTTCTTCCCGAGCTGTTGCAACTACACGAGCGAGTTCGGCAGGCAATGCAAAGCATCATCCAGGTTATGTGGCCATCCCTCTCTGTGCCCGAAGGCCTTGAGGAGCTTGCCAAGAAGCTGGAGGGAGTGCGGCAGCGCTTCCGGTTGTGGAAGATATCGGCTTGCCGTCAAGGTGCCAGGGAGGCCTGGGCCATGGTGAAGACTCGGTACATGAAGGCTGACCCAAACCACATGGCCGGGGTTGGCCCTATAGGTCCGGACGGAAAGGAGATCCCGGTCAGCTTAGCATATGGCCAGGTGGAGCTGGCGGCAAAGTATTCCCAACAGGACTGTAAATTAGACTGCCTGTTGGATGGCATTGAAGAAGAATATGCCGAGTCGAATTGACTCTGTAAAAATGACATAAAAAATGTCTTCTAGCCAGATTGTAGATCGTTTGTCATTGCGGACCTTTTCGCTTTGACCTCTGGACCCTATAGTCCGGAGTGTGTCCGAATACCCTCTCGGTTATGTAAGAACCGGGGCATGCATGGAGACAAGGCGTAGGGGTCATAAGTGCTTTAGCAGACAAGTGCCCAACTGGTTATGTTATATTACATGGTTAGTAAGAAACATCTTCCAGAGAGAATAGTTCCGTTAGGGGTTCCTTTCCCTGGGAGGCATGCCCTAAAGTGCATGTCCGAACTGCCAGAAAGAGCAGAAAAGCATCTGGGGGCAAATGAATGAATACAAAAGATCATCTTTTAGTTCACCGACCGAATATTCCCTTAAGAACGCTAGCTTTTGGCTTCACCCAGTCTGAGGTACACATCTGGCTAACCCGGCAGTAACAATCGCAAAGGTGCTCCCTTTACCACCTAGCCAAACGAACGGGAACGTAGGGGTAAGCACAGGAGCCAGGCAACCCAGCTTGGCCAAAACTTAAGTCATATCGATGCATATAATTGTGTATAAAAGGTTCATGCAGAAGCATCACACATGTTTTGGGCATGAGGCCCATTTTATATAAACTTCTTGGTAGAGAGGACCCCAGGTATTATGGGGGCAGGTAGCGCGTCGGGTATGTGCGAATATTACACATGCAAGCCCCTAAGGGCTTGTGAAAAAAAGGGGGGTAGGGAGAAGGAACAAAATCCCGGACTGCCGAAAGTAAAAATAAAAAATAAAACAAAGGGACTAGGGAAGGAAACGAACACAGAGTCCGGCGCTAGGCATAGAACCTTCATAGGCGTGCTACGTTCCATGGGTTCGGCTCGAGTCGGTTATTCGATGCGCTTCGCAGACGGTACGCTCTGCCGGTCAGTACTTGGTCGATGATGAAGGGGCCCTCCCATTTGGGCTTTAATTTATCCTTTTTCTTGTCCGGCAGGCGTAGAACTAGTTCGCCAACGTTATAGGTTTTGGCCCGTACTTCTCTGCTTTGGTATCTTCGAGCCTGCTGTTGATAGAATGCGGAACGAGCCTTTGCCACGTCGCGCTCCTCTTCCAATGCATCCAAGCTGTCCTGATGATCGAGCTCGGCTTCTCTTTCTTCGTACATGCGCACTCGAGGTGAGTCATGGATTATGTCGCATGGCAGTACTGCCTCTGCGCCATATACCATAAAAAATGGTGTGAATCCGGTAGTGCGATTCGGCGTGGTCCGCAGCCCCCAGAGTACGGAGTCAAGCTCCTCTACCCAGTGCGTGTTAGATTCCTTGAGGGATCGCACTAGTCTGGGTTTGATGCCGCTCATAATGAGACCATTGGCCCGTTCTACTTGACCGTTAGTTTGAGGGTGATAGACTGAAGCATAGTCAAGCTTGATGCCCATGTTTTTGCACCAAAGTTTGACTTCATCGGCCGTGAAGTTTGTGCCGTTGTCGGTTATGATGCTGTGGGGGACGCCGTAACGGTGTACGACCCCGGATATGAAGTCTATCACTGGTCCGGATTCGGCCGTCTTTACAGGCTTGGCTTCTATCCATTTGGTGAATTTGTCCACCATGACCAGTAGATATTTTTGCTTGTGGGTTCCTCCTTTAAGGGGTCCGACCATGTCAAGCCCCCAGACCGCGAAAGGCCAGGTAATGGGTATAGTTTGTAGGGCGGTAGGCGGCATGTGGCTTTGGTTGGCGAATAACTGGCAACCAACACATCGTTGCACTAAGTCCTGAGCGTCTGCCCGGGCCGTTGGCCAATAAAATCCGGTACGGAAGGCCTTGCTTACAAGGGCCCGGGCTGCGGCGTGGTGCCCGCCGAGTCCGGCATGAATTTCAGCCAAAAGGTCTCGCCCTTCCTCTTCGGAGATACACCTTTGAAGGACTCCGGTTGTGCTTTTCTTGTAGAGCTCTCCCTCGTGGACTTTGTAGGCTTTAGATCGCCGCACTATGCAGCGGGCCTCGTTTTGGTCCTCGGGAAGTTCCTGCCTAGTTAGGTAGGCTAGGAATGGTTCTGTCCAAGGGGCAATGACTGCCATTATTGCGTGGGCTGACGGCGTTGTTTCGTTGGCGGAGCCCCCAACTGTGTCAGAATGTTCGGTGAGGGGCAGTGTAGTTGTGTCCGGGCTATTGTTTCCGGATTCTCCTTCCCATGATACAGATGGCTTGAACAGCCTTTCTAGGAAGATGTTGGGAGGGACGGCCTCGCGCTTGGCGCCAATGCGTGCCAGCACGTCTGCTGCTTGGTTATTTTCCCGGGCTATGTGATGAAATTCGAGCCCCTCAAACCGAGCTGACATCTTTAAGATGGCGTTGCGGTAAGCTGCCATTTTCGGATCCTTGGCGTCGAAGTCTCCATTTATTTGGGATATTGCGAGATTTGAATCCCCGCGGACCTCTAGGCGCTGAATGCCCATGGAGACTGCCATTCGGAGGCCATGTAAAAGGGCCTCGTATTCGGCTGCGTTGTTGGAATCCGTGTACATTATCTGAAGTACGTATTGGACTGTGTCCCCGGTTGGGGACGTCAGAACGACGCCAGCCCCCAGGCCAGCCAACATTTTGGAGCCGTCGAAGTGCATGATCCAGTTGGAGTATGCGCCGTATTCTTTAGGGAGTTCGGCTTCAGTCCATTCGGCGATGAAGTCGGCCAAAACCTGCGACTTAATAGCTCGCCTTGGCTTGTAGGTTATGTCGAACGGGAGGAGCTCGATGGCCCATTTGGCAATCCGGCCCGTTGCGTCGCGGTTGTTTATAATATCATTAAGGGGTACTTCGGATGCCACTGTTATGGAGCACTCTTGAAAGTAGTGTCGCAGCTTCCGGGATGCCATGAACACCGCGTATGCTATCTTTTGATAATGCGGGTACCGTGACTTGCATGGAGTTAGCACAGTGGACACGTAGTACACTGGTTTTTGGAGGGGGAACTTGTGTCCGTCCGCTTCTCGTTCGACGACGAGCACCGCGCTTACAACTTGATGGGTTGCCGCGATGTATAATAGCATTGGTTCGCCCGTGTTGGGCGCGGCCAGGACCGGATTTGTTGCCAGTATGGCTTTTATTTCTTCGAGTCCGGCCGTGGCGGCATCCGTCCACTCGAAGTGGTCGGTGCGCCGCAGGAGGCGATAGAGGGGTAATGCCTTTTCTCCTAAGCGGGAGATAAAGCGGCTTAGAGCCGCCACGCATCCTGTCAGTTTTTGTATTTGTTTGAGGTCCTTTGGGGTATCCAATTGTGACAGAGCTCGGATCTTGGCTGGGTTTGCTTCAATTCCTCTACCGGATACGATGAAGCCCAAGAGCTTTCCGGCTGGTACGCCGAAAACGCATTTTTCCGGGTTGAGCTTAATGTCATATGTTCGGAGATTGTCGAACGTGAGCCTCAAGTCGTCTACTAGAGTATCGACATGTTTTGTTTTGACGACCACGTCATCTACGTATGCTTCGACTGTTTTGCCGATCTGGTTGGCCAGACATGTCTGAATCATGCGCTGATATGTTGCGCCGGCGTTTTTGAGCCCGAAGGGCATCGTGTTGAAGCAGAATGGGCCGTATGGGGTGATGAATGCCGTTGCGGCTTGGTCTGACTCTGCCATCTTGATTTGATGGTAGCCAGAGTATGCATCGAGGAAACACAATGAGTCGTGTCCTGCGGTGGCGTCGATGATTTGATCAATTCGGGGGAGTGGGAAAGGGTCCTTTGGACAGGCCTTGTTTAGGTCTTTGAAATCGACACATAGGCGCCAAGATTTGTCCTTCTTTGGTACCATCACCAGGTTTGCTAGCCAGTCCGGATGTTTTATGTCTCTGATGAATCCGGCTTCCAGCAGTTTTGCTAGCTCCTCTCCCATGGCTTGTCTCTTGGGTTCGGAAAAACGCCGTAGGGTCTGCTTGACGGGTTTAAACCCTTTTATGATGTTCAGGCTGTGCTCGGCCAGCCTGCGTGGGATTCCTGGCATATCCGAGGGGTGCCAGGCGAAAATGTCCCAATTTTCTCGCAGGAAGTCTCTGAGTGCGGCGTCTACATCGGGTTTTAATTGTGCCCCGATGGAGGCCGTTTTTGTAGGGTCCGTTGGATGGACTTGGAATTTGACTATTTCGTCCGCTGGTTTAAAAGAGGTGGACTTGGATCTCTTGTCTAGTATCACATCGTCCCTGTCCACCGTAGAGCGCAACACCGTTAATTCCTCGGCCGCTAGGGCCTCAGATAATGCCTCCAGGGCCAGTGCGGCTGTCTTGTTTTCAGCGCGGAGCGCTATGTCCGGATCACTTGCGAGAGTGATGATTCCGTTGGGCCCGGGCATTTTGAGCTTCATGTACCCGTAATGGGGTATGGCTTGGAAAATTGTAAATGCTTCTCGCCCTAGCAGAGCGTGGTATCCGCTGCTGAACGGGGCCACTTGAAACGTGACCTCCTCGGATCTGTAATTGTCCGGCGTGCCGAACACCACATCCAGTGTGATTTTTCCTGAACAGCACGCTTCCCGGCTTGGGATTATTCCCCTAAAAGTTGTGTTGCTTCGCTCAATGCGGCTCCAGTCAATTTCCATTTTTCGCAGGGTTTCCTCGTAGATGAGGTTGAGTCCGCTGCCGCCATCCATGAGTACCTTTGTAAGTCGGAAGCCGTCCACTATCGGACTGAGGACCAATGCGGCTGGTGCTCGGGCTGTCCGGAATTTAGGTTCGTCACTGGCATTAAAGGTGATAGCCGTGTCACTCCATGGGTTTATTGTTGCTACTTGGTAGACTTCGGCAAGGTTGCGGAGCGTTCGTTTCCTTGCATTGTTTGATGTGAAGGTCTCGAAGACTGTCGACACCGTACTGGGGAGGTATTCTTCGGGTGCTGGAGTTAAAAGCTCCTCGCCACTTCTGGCCACCTGCCGTAGTATCCAACATGCTCTGAGGCTGTGCGTTGGTGTGGCTTTCCCTGAATTATGAATTTTACAGGGTCCATTGAGCCATCCTTCCAGTACGGTCCCGTACCCTGTAGAGGGTTTTTGTTTTTTGATGTTTGGCTCAGATGCCTGGCGATAATGCGCCCTTTTGTTTCGGACTCGTGTTATATTCGGGGCCGGATTGTCCCAGAATTTATCTTCGGTTTTCCGAACGCTTTCAGTCGCACAGTACTTTCGTACTATGGATGTCAAGTCGGCGAATCGTGTAATTTCGCGGCGACTTATGGCGTTGAGGATTCCGATGTCCGTGCAGTTGTTAAAGAAGAGTGAAATTGCTTCTTTCTCACGGCAGTCCTTTATCCTGTTCATAACCAGGAGGAATCTGGCCCAGTAGTGGTGTACTGTTTCTCCGGACTCTTGCCGTATTAGGGATAAATCCCGTATAGTTGGGTGGGCGGGTGGAATTAAATCCGGAACCCTGCCCGATGTAAGATTCAGGGGCCGAGCGGTTTCCGAATTCGGAAGCTTGCTTTCTCGGATATTATTCAATGAATCGGGCCTGCTGCCTGACTTTAGGTTCAGGGTTTGGGCGACACCCTCCCCTCCGCGGGTATCCGGCTTGGAGGGATCGGGAATCCGGACGCATCTGGTCCTTAGGGTGGGCGAAGACTCGCCGCATTGTTCTTCCACCACTTCGACGTGGTGGGTAATCTGGGGAGAGTCAATCTCTCTCTGATCGGGTTTAAGCCCAATCTGGTCGTAATCAGTAGCGACTCCCAGGGCCGCGATGCGATCCAAGAGCTCGTTCAGGGAGAAGAGCTCCATCGGATCTAACTGCTCGGCAAGCTCCGAGCTGATGTGAAGATTGCTTTCGATGGCCCGAGAGGTCATCGTCGGCGCGACGGCCGGACAGGCGGTCATCAAAAACCTGCCTAGCCGGAGAGTTTGGCCGACAGCCAAAGCTCCTTTAGCAACGACGCCGTCTTTAAAGACGGGATGCGGCATCCTTCCTGATGGTGACGACATAGCGGAACTCTCAATGAAAGCACCAATGTCGGTGTCAAAACCGGCGGATCTCGGGTAGGGGGTCCCGAACTGTGCGTCTAGGCGGATGGTAACAGGAGACAAGGGACACGATGTTTTTACCCAGGTTCGGGCCCTCTCGATGGAGGTAAAACCCTACTCCTGCTTGATTAATATTGATGATATGGGTAGTACAAGAGTAGATCTACCACGAGATCGGCGTGGCTAAACCCTAGAAGCTAGCCTATGGTATGATTGTTGTTCGTCCTATGGACTAAAACTCTCCGGTTTATATAGACACCGGAGAGGGCTAGGGTTACACAGAGTCGGTTACAATGGGAGGAGATCTTCATATCGTATCGACAAGCTTGCCTTCCATGCCAAGGAAAGTCCCATCCGGACATGGGACGGAGTCTTCAATCTTGTATCTTCATAGTCTGGGAGTCCGGCCAAAGGTCTTAGTCCGGCCATCCGGACACCCCCTAATCCACGACTCCCTCAGGGGTGAATATCAAGCGTCCTCGGTGTGACCGTTTGGGACTTGCCTAAAGTTGTGGAATCATACCAACAGGCGTAGTTGGGTTACCCGCACACATATTGATGAGAATCTCGCGATAAGGGGAACACGATCTCTGCTTCGACAAGATGTGCCAATAAAACCGCCTCGCAACACGTGTAGTGGCAGGCTAGGAAAAACGGTTCGTAGTAACCAAGCCACGATGTGATGTCACGCTTGTTGGAAATATGCCCTAGAGGCAATAAGAAATTGGTTATTATTATTATATTTCCTTGTTCATGATAATCGTTTATTATCTATGCTATAATTCTATTGATAGGAAACTCAGATACATGTGTGGGTACATAGACAACACCATGTCCCTAGTAAGCCTCTAATTGACTAGCTCGTTGATCAATAGATGGTTACGGTTTCCTGACCATGGTTTCCTGACCATGGACATTGGATGTCGTTGATAACGGGATCACATCATTAGGAGAATGATGTGATGGACAAGACCCAATCCTAAGCCTAGCACAAAGATCGTAGTTCGTATGCTAAAGCTTTTCTAATGTCAAGTATCATTTCCTTAGACCATGAGATTGTGCAACTCCCGGATACCATAGGAATGCTTTGGGTGTACCAAACATCACAACATAACTGGGTGGCTATAAAGATGCACTACAGGTATCTCCGAAAGTGTCTGTTGGGTTGGCACGAATCGAGATTGGGATTTGTCACTCCGTGTAAACGGAGAGGTATCTCTAGGCCCACTCGGTAGGACATCATCATAATGTGCACAATGTGACCAAGGGGTTGATCACAGGATGATGTGTTACGGAACGAGTAAAGAGACTTGCCGGTAACGAGATTGAACAAGGTATCGGGATACCGACGATCGAATCTCGGGCAAGTACAATACCGCTAGACAAAGGGAATTGTATACGGGATCGATTGAGTCCTTGACATCGTGATTCATCCAATGAGATCATCGTGGAACATGTGGGAGCCAACATGGTATCCAGATCCCGCTGTTGGTTATTGACAGGAGAACGTCTCGGTCATGTCTGCATGATTCCCGACCCGTAGGGTCTACACACTTAAGGTTCGATGACGCTATGGTTATAAAGGAAGTTTGTATGTGGTTACCGAATGTTTTCGGAGTCCCGGATGAGATCCCGGATGTCACGAGGAGTTCCGGAATGGTCCGGAGGTAAAGATTTATATATGGGAAGTCCTGTTTTGGTCACCGGAAAAGTTTCGGGTTTTATCGGTAACGTACTGGGACCACCGGGAGGGTCCCGGGGTCCACCAAGTGGGGCCACTGGCCCAGGAGGGCTGCATGGGCCAAGTGTGGGAGGGGACCAGCCCCTAGTGGGCTGGTGCGCCCCCCCCCCCCACAAGGGCCCAAGGCGCCTAGGGTTGGGGGAGGGGGGCGCACCCACCTAACTTGGGGGGCAAGTTTCCCCTCTCCCCCCCCCCCTTGGCCGCCACCGGGGCAGCCGCACCCCTTGGGGTGGAAACCCTAGAGGGGGCGCACCCCCTCCCTCTCCCCTATATATAGTTGAGGTCTTGAGGGCTGCCAACACATGAGTTTCTCTCCCTCTTGGCGCAGCCCTAGCTCTCTCCCTTCTCCTCTCCCGCGGTGCTTGGCGAAGCCCTGTAGGATTGCCACGCTCCTCCATCACCACCACGTCATTGTGCTGTTGCTGGACGGAGTCTTCCTCAACCTCTCCCTCTCTCCTTGGTGGATCAAGGCATGGGAGATGTCACCGGGTTGTACGTGTGTTGAACACGGAGGTGCCGTCCGTTCAGCACTAGGATCTCCGGTGATTTGGATCACGACGAGTACGACTCCTTCAACCTCGTTCTCTTGAACGCTTCCGCTTAGCGATCTACAAGGGTATGTAGATGCACTCTCCTTCCCATCGTTGTTGTTTTCTCCATAGATAGATCTTGGTGACACGTAGGAAAATTTTGAATTTCTGCTACATTCCCCAACAGTGGCATCATGAGCTAGGTCTATTGCGTAGATTCTTTGCACGAGTAGAACACAAAGTAGTTGTGGGCGTTGATTTTGTTCAATATGCTTACCGTTACTAGTCCAATCTTGTTTCGACGGCATTGTGGGATGAAGCGGCCCGGACCGACCTTACACGTACACTTACGTGAGACAGGTTCCACCGACTAACATGCACTTGGTGCATAAGGTGGCTAGCGGGTGCCAGTCTCTCCCACTTTAGTCGGAATGGATTCGATGAAAAGGGTCCTTATGAAGGGTAAATAGCAATTGGCATATCACGTTGTGATTTTGCGTAGGTAAGAAACGTTCTTGCTAGAAACCCATAGCGGCCACGTAAAACATGCAAACAACAATTAGAGGACGTCTAACTTGTTTTTGCAGGGTATGCTATGTGATGTGATATGGCCAAGAAGAATGTGATGAATGATATGTGATGTATGAGATTGATCATGTTCTTGTAATAGGAATCACGACTTGCATGTCGATGAGTATGACAACCGGCAGGAGCCATAGGAGTTGTCTTTATTTATTGTATGACCTGCATGTCATTGAACAACGCCATGTAATTACTTTACTTTATTGCTAACCGGTAGCCATAGTAGTAGAAGTAATAAGTTGGCGAGACAACTTCATGGGGGCACAATGATGGAGATCATGATGATGGAGATCATGGTGTCATGCCGGTGACGATGATGATCATGGAGCCCCGAAGATGGAGATCAAAAGGAGCAAAATGATATTGGCCATATCATGTCACTATTTGATTGCATGTGATGTTTATCATGTTTATACATCTTATTTGCTTAGAACGACGGTAGTAAATAAGATGATCCCTCATTAAAATTTCAAGAAAGTGTTTCCCCTAACTGTGCATCGTTGCGAAAGTTCGTCATTTCGAAGCACCACGTGATGACCGGGTGTGATAGATTCTTATGTTCACATACAACGGGTGTAAGCCAGATTTACACACGGGAAACACTTAGGTTAACTTGATGAGCCTAGCATGTACAGACATGGCCTCGGAACACAAGAGACCGAAAGGTCGAGCATGAGTCGTATAGTAGATACGATCAACATGAAGATGTTCACCGATGATGACTAGTCCATCTCACATGATGATCGGACACGGCCTAGTTGACTCGGATCACGTAATCACTTAGATGACTAGAGGGATGTCTATCTGAGTGGGAGTTCATGAGATGAACTTAATTATCCTGAACATAGTCAAAAGATCTTTGCAAATTATGTCGTAAGCTCGCGCTTTAGTTCCACTGTTTAGATATGTTCCTAGAGAAAATATAGTTGAAAGTTGACAATAGCGATTATGCGGACAGTAGAAAGCTTATGTCCTTAATGCACCGCTTAGTGTGCTGAACCCCAATCGTTGTCTGTGGATGTTGCGAACATCGGACATACATGTTTTGATAACTACGTGATAGTTCAGTTAAACGGTTTAGAGTTGAGGCACCAAAGACGTTTTCGAAACGTCACGGAACATATGAGATGTTTCGAGGGCTGAAATTGGGATTTCAGGCTTGTGCCCACGTCAAGAGGTACAAGACCTCCGACGATTTTCTTAGCCTGCAAACTAAGGGAGAAAAGCTCAATCGTTGAGCTTGTGCTCAGATTGTCTGAGTGTAACAATCACTTGAATCGAGTGGGAGTTGATCTTCCAGATGAGATAGTGATGTTTCTCCAAAGTCATTGACACCAAGCTGCTAGAGCTTCGTGATGAACTATAACAGATCAGGGATAGATATGATGATCCTTGAGGTATTCGCGATGTTTGACACCGCGAAACTAGAAATCAAGAAGGAGCATCAATTATTGATGGTTGGTGAAACCACTAGTTTCAAGAAGGGCAAGGGCAAGAAGGGATACTTCATGAAACGGCAAATCAGTTGCTGCTCTAGTGAAGAAACCCAAGGTTGAACCCAAACCCGAGACTAAGTGCTTCTATAATAAGGGGAACAACCACTGGAGCAGAATTACCCTAGATACTTGGTAGATGAGAAGGCTGGCAAGGTCGATAGAAGTATATTGGATATACATTAAGTTAATGTGTACTTTACTAGTACTCCTAGTAGCACCAGGGTATTAGATACCGGTTCGGTTGCTAAGTGTTAGTAACTCGAAATAAAAGGCTATGAAATAAACGGAGACTAGCTAAAGGTGAGCTGACGATATGTGTTGGAAGTGTTTCCAATTTTGATGTGATCAAACATCGCACGCTCCCTCTACCATCAAGATTAGTATTAAACCTGAATAATTGTCATTTGGTGTTTGCGTTGAGCATAGACATGATTGGATTATGTCTGTCGCAATACGGTTATTCATTTAAGGAGAATAATGGTTACTCTGTTTATTTGAATAATACCTTCAATGGTCTTGCACCTAAAGGAATGGTTTATTAAATCTCGATCGTAGTGATACACATTTTCATGCCAAAAGATATAAGATAGTAATGATAGTACCACTTACTTGTGGCACTGCCATGTAAGTCATATTGGTATAAAACGCATGAAGAAGCTCCATGTTGATGGATCTTTGGACTCACTCATTTTTGAAAAGTTTGAGACATGCGAACCATGTCTATTGGTGTATACGCATGAAGAAACTCCATGCAGATGGATCGTTTGGACTCACTTGATTTTGCATCACTTGAGATATGCAAATCATACCACATAGGCAAGATGACTGAAAAGCCTCGTTTTTAGTAAGATGGAACAAGATAGCAACTTGTTGCAAGTAACACATTTTGATGTGTGCGGTCCAATGAGTGCTGAGGAATGCAGTGAATATCGTTATGTTCTTACTTCACAGATGATTCGAGTAGATGTTGAGTATATTTACTTGATGAAACACAAGTCTGAATTATTGAATGGTTCAAATAATTTCAGAGTGAAGTTAAAGATCATCGTGACAAGAGGATAAAATGTCTATGATATGATCATAGAGATGAGTATCTGAGTTACGAGCTTTGGCACGCAATTAAGACATTGTGGAAATTGTTTCACAATTAATACCGCCTGGAACACCATAGTGTGATGGTGTGTCCGAACATCATAGTTGCACCCTATTGGATATGGTGCATACCATGATGTCTCTTATCGAATTACCACTATCGTTCATGGGTTAGGCATTAGAGACAACCGCACTCACTTTAATAGGGCACCACGTAATTCTGTTGAGACGACACCGTTTGAACTATGGTTTGGAGAAACCTAAGTTGTCATTTCTTAAAAGTTTGGGGCTGCGACGCTTATGTGAAAAAGTTTCATCGTGATGAGCTCGAACCCAAAATGGATAAATACATCTTCATAGGATACCCAAAATGGTTGGGTATACCTCCTATCTCAGATCTGGAAGCAAAAGTAATTGTTTCTAGAAATGGGTCCTTTCTCGAGGAAAAGTTTCTCTCAAAAGAATTGAGTGGGAGGATGGTGGAGACTTGATGAGGTTATTGAACCGTCACTTCAACTAGTGTGTAGCAGGGCACAGGAAGTTGTTCATGTGGCGCCTACACCAATTGAAGTAGAAGCTTATGATAGTGATCATGAAGTTTCGGATCAAGTCACTACCGTACCTCGTAGGGTGACAAGGATGCGTACTACTTCAGAGTGGTACGCAATCCTGTCTTAGAGGTCATGTTGCTAGACAACAATGAACCTACGAGCTATGGAGAAGCGATGGTGGGTCCGAATTCCGACGAATGGCTCGAGGCCATAAAATCCGAGAAAGGATCCATGACTTTGGAAGAAATACTTGATGGCCGTAAGGCCATTGGGTACAGATGGATTTTAAAAGGAAGACAGACAATGATGGTAAGAATCACCATTAAAAAAGCTCGACTTGTCATTAAGATGTTTTCCGACAAGTTCAAGGAGTTGACTACGGTGAGGCTTTCTCACTCGTAGCGATGCTAAGAGTCTGTTGGAATTGGATTAGCAGTTACTGCATTATTTATGAAATCTTGCAGATAGAATGTCAAATAACCATTGTTTCCTCGACAGTTTTCTTGAGGAAAGGTTGTATGTAATACAACCAGAAGGTTTTGACAATCCTGAAGAACGCTAACAAATATGCAAAACTCCAGCAATCCTTCTAAGGACTGGAGTAAGCATCTCGGAGTTGGAATGTACGCTTTGATGAGATAATCAAAGATTTTGGGTTTATACAAAAGTTTATGAGAAACTTGTATTTCCAAAGAAGTGAGTGGGAGCATTATAGAATTTCTGATGAGTATATGTTGTTGACATATTGTTGATCAGAAATGATGTAGAATTTCTAGAAAGCATATAGGGTTATTTGAAAAGTGTTTTTCAATGGAAAACCTGGATTAGGCTACTTGAACATTGAGCATCAAGATCTATAAGGATAGATCAAAATGCTTAATAATACTTTCAAATGAGCACATACCTTGACATGATCTTGAAGGTGTTCAAGATGTATCAGTCAAACAAGGAGTTCTTGCCTGAGTTGTAAGGTATGAAGTTAAGACTTAAAGCTCGACCACGACAGAAAAGAGAGAGAAAGGACGAAGGTCGTCCCCTATGCTTTAGACGTAGGCTCTATAGTATGCTATGTTGTGTACCGCACCAGAAGTGTGCCTTGCCATGAGTCAGTCAAGGGGTACAAGAATGATCCGGGAACGGATCATTGGACAGCGGTCAAAATTATCCTTAGTGTCAGGACCCCGACTCGATGTCACATCGATCTAGCCGGTAACACCTCATATCACTTTGCGGCCTCACGCACGGTATCCCCACGGGTGTCGCCTTACCTTTGCCCGGGACCGTTTGCGCCTTTTGGCTCACGTATATGATAGTGTCGCTAGCATCCATATGATAAAGAGCCCGGGCTGACATGACTAGTCGTAAACCCAAAGTGGCACAGACTTACAGGGACAGGCATCCATGACCCAGCATCGAACGTGTCGGTCATCAGCGAGTGAAACCAGGCTGTAGCACTGGGCTAGCAGGACTCCGGTGAACCGGGCTGTAGCGGGCTAACAGGACTCCGGTATTCATCGCGTGACATTTCCCCGAAGGGACAGACACAGGAACGAAGAAGGACACATGCCGGCCAGCCTAAGTGTTCCGGAGCAGTAGCAAGCTACCATGGCTCGGTGGAAACACTAGGAGACATTTCCCGGTAAGAGAGGCTACTAAAGATAAACAACTAGATGGTCAGATCCCACACATACCAAGCATTTCAATAACATACACACAATATGCTCGATATGTGCAAATACAACATGGCATCACAACATGACTCTACGACTCAAGTAATTTATTCAATAGGCTCCGAGGAGCGAGACATTACAAACATGGGTCTCACGACCCAACAATCAGAGCATACAAGTCAAAGCACAAGCGGAAGCTATCATGTCTGAGTACAGACATCTATAAATGAAAAAGGCTGAGAAGCCTGACTATCTATCAGATCCTGCCGAGGGCACAAGATCGTAGCTGAGGTATCAAGCTAAACGTCGAAGTCCACGTGGAACTACTAGTGAGACTGAAGTCTCTCTGCAAAAACATAAAATAGGCAAACGTGAGTACAAATGTACCCAGCAAGACTTACATCAGAACTATCTACATATGCATCATTATCAACAAAGGGGATGGTAGGGTTTGACTGCAGCAAGCCAGCTTTGACTCGGTGGCTATCCTGAACTACGACTGCAAGTAACTCTTTTGAAGTGGCGCACACGAGTCCACATATTCACCAACCAATACACCACTATGGATCCGCTCCCGTCTCCCTACGAGAACGCCATCCATAGCACTCACGCTTATCTTGCGTGTTTTAGAGTATCCACTTTCACTTGTCTATGAACTGTACAAGGGGTCCAAGTTTCCATATCCGAGGAATCCGGCTATTCGAATAGATGATGATAACCCTGCAGGGGTGTACTTCTTCACACACGCTCCCGCCACTTACCGCCCTGTACACGTCATGTACCTCGGCAACCTTCAAGCGGAAGCCGGGCGAGGGAGTCGGCCACGACCTGACTAACCGAACAAGTCTCTAGTCCAGGTTTATCGCCTATTCGGGTTCCATCCGCAAGGAGATCCGGCCGGGGTGTCGCTCACGGCCCCAAACGATGTGAGCAGGGTTCCCAAGCCCACCAACCGGGTGCCACTTGGTACACCGTGCCACGGTGCCTAGTCTGTCCCAAGCCCACCTGTACCGGGTGCCACTTGGTAGACTACTAACACTACCTACAAACACCAGAAACTAGTTGCAACTCCTGGACAGAGATCATGTTGATTAATAAGTCGAGAGGGGCACTTAAGCATTCCAATGTGTGGTAGTAGCTGGTCATGGATCACAAACACAGAACTCAGTTCCTGAGGACGGCTGCAATGAGACAACCCACCATGTACTCCTACATGGCCTCTCACCGCTACCTTTACCAAATCGTGTTCACACACTTAGCTCACACACAGTAGGACATGTTCACACGCCTCTGATTCATCCCCGATGAATCAGACCCGACTCAACTCTAAGCAATAGCAGGCATGACAAACAAACATGAATGAGTAGGCACAGCAGGGCTCAAACAACTCCTACTCATGCTAGTGGGTTTCATCTATTTACTGTGGCAATGACAGGTCATGCAGAGGATAAAGGGGTTCAGCTACCGCAGCAAGTAACAGATGAATCGGTGTTGTCCTAATGCATTAAAAGAGAGCAGGAGCGAGAGAGTAGGATTGTATCGGAATGAACAAGGGGGTTTTGCTTGCCTGGCACTTCTGAAGATAACATTGAGTCTTCATCAGTGTCAACGATCACATCATCGGTATCACGTCTATCGAGAGGGGACAAATACCGGCAACACAGAAAGGAACACAATCAATGCAATGCACAATATGATGCATGATCATGACATGGCAAAATGAATGTGTTTTGAGCTAATGCAACTAGCAACAGATTAAATGAAGTTGGTTTGAATACAAGATTCAAATTCAAACTCCATATGTGATTATTCAAATGCCATTTACTTCATTTGCCCTAAACAGTAGCTGATAAGTTGTTCTAACATGCATGAAAATGGTACAGATGGATTCCTTGAATTTTTCTGATAATTTTTCATATATAATTTATTTAATTTGGAGTTTCGGTTAATTTTCTATGATTTATTGAAGTTTTAGGCATTTTCTGGAATTTCCTGAATATTTAGAAATAAAATAATTCTAGAAAATGAATTATGGCGTCAGCATGACCTCATGCTGACCTCAGCAGGTCAACGGGCGGTCCAGGTCAAACCTGACGTGTGGGGTCCACACGTCAGTGACACAGGGGCTAATCCCGCGTTGACCCGGGCTTTGACCCACTACGGGGCCCACTGTCAGTGGCTGTGGGGGGGTGTTTAGGCGTCATTAGTGCTAATTAGGCGTGCCACGTCGGCAGTCGCCGGAGTGTCGCCGGCGACGACCACGGCCGACAGCGGAGGTGCACCGTGCGCTCGCTACGGAGCACCATTTGACGTGAGGTTTGCTCCTACGGGTTCCTGGGAGGAAGGCGCATCTAAAGAGGTAAGTGACAGCAGCTGGGGTGGCCGGAGCTGCCGGCGGCGAGCTCCTTTGCGGCTGCCGGAGTTCGGGCAATCTCGGGGTCGGGGTTAGGGAGCACGGCAGGAGGAGCTGGGGCGTGCTACGGACTCCTGAGATCACGGTGAGCACGTCAGTGGGCTCGGAAGTTGGCTACGGTGGCTCTAGCGCTGTCTGCGACATCGCCGGCGGCGAGGAGCTCACGGCCCTGGTGAAACGGGCGGCTAGCGTGCGGGAACGAGCGCGGGGAGGAGGGGAAATGGAAGGGGAGCTCACAGGGGTTGCGACGGTGGCCTCGGGGAGCTCGGGGAGGCGTCGGAGGCGGCGAATTTGACGAAGATGGCCGGCGGTCCGAGGTAGAAGATGACGGCGATGGCGGCGATGCAGGGCTTCCGGAGGGCTGTGGATCGGTGGGGAGGAAGAGGGGGTCGAGGCGGAGCTCCCTGGGGCGTTGGTGAGGCGTGGGGAGCACGGTGGCTGCGGCAACCGGCATCGGTGGCGGCGGCTCCGTTCGGGCCCGAGGTGCGGAGCGAGAGGGAGAGCAGGAGAAGGGGATGAGTGAGGGGTTCCAGGGGTTCGAGGCGGCGCCGAAGAGAAGGCCCGAGGCGTCGCGGTGGCGAGGGACGCAGGCAGGCAGGGAGGTGGCGTGGCGCCACGGCGCGCGCGTGCGCTGTCTCCCTCCTCTGCCTACTGGCAGAGGTAGAGGACGACTGGCACCAGGCCAGTGGGCTGGGCTGTCCACTGGGCCAGCCAGGTAAGGGGCCAGGTAAGACTCTCTCTCCCTTTTCTAATTATTTCAGTTTTCTATTTTGCAGGTTTGTTTTGAATTTGGTTTTGAAACCAATTCAATTTATTTTGCTTCTGACAATATTTTTAGGAGCTAAAAGAATTAAAACAATGCTCCACAAAATATTTCAGAATTATTGGACCTATATTTATTTAATAGTAGATATAAATCCAATTCAAATAATTATTGATTTAATTCAAATGCCCAAATTAGATGTTTCTGAGACACCAAAAATATTGATTTGGATTTTACCTCTTGCCAATATTTCCAGAGGATATCAGGAACATTTTCTTGGACACATTTGAGAAGATTTAATTGTTGGTTATTTTTAGAGGTTTCTGAGGCTTTGAAAATTCCTCAATTCAAATTTCATTTGAATTTAAACATGATGCAGCAAGAGGTCTAGCCTAGTGCATTACCAGAAGCTAGGGATGTGACAACTCACCCCCACTAAACAAGAATCTCGTCTCGAGATTCAAGCGTAGGGTAGGATGAAGGGGAAACGCAAACTAGTATAATCTTCACGATCCAGGTTGCACTTCAACTGAACGTTGATTTGTTCACCATCATTTTCTCGAAGTCTTGCTCTGAGAACTCCAACTAACATAACAACGAGAGGAAAGGAAAAACCCTAAAAGAATCGTTCTTCTCGGAGGTCGAACAACTCAGGATTAACTCACGGAATGAGACATAGCAACATCTCTCGAGCTGAGGGATGAAGCACACATCCATAAGAATGGGGTGAGGCAGATGACGAAGGTTCACTAGGTAGACAACAATTCCACACCTAAGAAGGTGGTGAACGATTGTCCACGTAGCGAGAAGTTGAGTTGCCTTAATACCATAACGATACACCTTAGGGAAGGTGACTCGTAGAGATATTTCCTTAAGTGGCAAAAAGAATTACTTTTGATTCGGAGATCATTGAAACTCTTTAACCCAGCCTAAGACAATTCTCGAGCGGTCGTTTGGAGGGGGTCGGTAGAATGGCATACTCGGACTTGGATGATGTGGATTACCTTGTTGAAGACAACGCAATGGATGATTTTGCTTATCACCAGAAATGGAAGAGACCCATGGTAGAAGGCACATTGGCGGTGCAAGCTGGGAACAAAATGCAAATGCTGGGAATGATTCTGGTAACTGGGGAAAACCCAACAAAAGAGAGTGGATTCACTGTTTGAAAGGGTCATAACATTGCCGAGGAAACTGAGAGGAATCCCAGTTAGTGTCGATGATAACACGTAGCGCTTGTGCGTGCTCTCAAGAACTTGAGCATTTCCATATTCATCAAGGTTTTACCACATCCGTGGCAAGGATCCTGGCAACACAACATACCACCATGATGAACAACGATGGACGATGCAGATGCGAAGGAGGATAACACTTTCTCAGATTTCACCTTAGCGAGGCCAAGCAAATAAAATCTGGATGAACGACCGAGAGACATTTAGCACTCCGCTTCTAATGTTCTCCTTGATGTGCTAGCGTAATACACCCATAGATATGGTTTGATATCTAGAACATCAAGTAAAGGTCGGACTTCGGGAGCAATAGAATCCATAAGAAACAGTTACGGAGGTAAATCCTACGAAATCCTTATGGGGAGGTGGCCAACTTCATCAATCAAGATATTATAATAACAGGTCTTCCGGCTGGGTGTGTTGGCCACGACATCCACCTTACCGATTATCGAGAGACCAATATTATAGTTCTTGGGAAATGTTCCAACCATCATATCTGCCTGAGATTCAGACCTGATTGGTGTCAGGATATTCCAGACTCATCGAGTCTAGGAAGAAAAATGAAAGTTTGCAACACAAATCGACGAGATGACGTTGCGAGATTCTCGGGAAATGAACTACGATAGCAAGCTCCAAAACATGAGCTGGTTCTGCTACAAACATGTGAACACGTTGTTCCAGACAAGCATGCCCACATGGTAGTCTTACAATAAAACACTACCGAGTTCTGGTTGGGAGCCATCATCGAGGATATCGAAGTTCTTTCATAAGTCCGGATTAGCTCTTATGAAGATACTCCTTCTCCTTGAACAAATCAGTCGGTGGCTTGATGTGCTAGGATACACATATGGAATGAAGATGATCAGTCTATCAAACCACAGAATACTTCGCACGTGCATAACTGACTTGGGATGGTTCCAGAGGAGGCAAAAACATGCTTTCTCGAATTCACGTCGGCAACTTACATCAAATGCACATGAATCAAAGGAAGTCACTTCTTTCATCCAAACATATACTTCATGAGCTAGGCATGAAGAAAATGCTTTCAAAAGTTTCCAACACTAACTTAATGTTCAACAACATCATGGAGGAGATAAGGATGTTGTCAATGGGCTCAACAACAATTCATCTGGGTTTCCTCTTAAAAGGAATTCCATAGTTGAGTGAACACGGTGATAGCATTGGTCAGACCAAAGATGTAATGGTGTATGCTCGAGGGATCAACCACGAATAAGACAACATTACGAGCATCGTTGGTACTGATTTGATTTGACGATAGCCCACACTCAAATCAAAGGATTGATAAGACAATAGGTCCAGCAACTGATCACAGGGACCAATCGATGAAGATATCATCTTTCTTCAACACACACTACACAAGAATATCCCTTTGGAACGAACTAAGTCAGACAAGCTTTTATCTTCCAACTCTCCAAGTTGTTGTCCAGCTTAACCAACTAGCTCAGGGATATCTAACACCGATTCTTGGAAAGAAGGTGGTTCATAAGAAACCAACTTGATCACGGGCTCAACATAACGGTCAGGTGACGACCTGGTGATACTTCCGAGAAGACGTTCAGAAAATCACGAACCACCGATATGTTACTAAGCTCGAGAACAATCTTGCTTTTTGGGGCAAGACGATATGATCAAATGAGTGAGGACTTGACAAGATCCTAGCTCATCAATCGAAGGGTGCACCGAAATAAGGACTAGGTAGCACGATCAATCTTAGAATGATGATTCAATAACCAACACACTAAGAATAAAATTATTGTCTTTTAACTACCCAGCAACGAGGTTGCTAGGCGTATTGATTTCACACATCACAATTCATTTGTCGGTATTCCGGTTGCATCAACACGAAGACCGAGGAATGACTAATGACGACAAGAAGTATCACTGTACCAGGAGTTCATAGGATGGTGTGCAATTCCTATAACAATCCCGATTTGAAGATGGTAATACTCCAAGGTAGAACAGAACAAAAGCTGGATTAGCAATTTGATCTGCGGAGCACAACTTCTTTGACCCAATCCTGGATATGGAAGAGGTACTGGAGTTTGTTTCTCCTAGTCGTTCTGCGATAGAATGGCTTGACGGACCACAAGAGTAATAGGCATCGATAAACGAACGCACGCATACTTTTGACTATCAATTGATAGACGAGGGTCAGAATGCAACTAAAGAGAACATCTCAAAGGAACATATAATATTTCTGAGTTGTGGATGCATAGATTAGTATGTCGAACCAAATTCAACATATTTCTTCCGGATAACCCATGCAGAAAGGTAGAACTGGCAGAGTCACGATTTATGAATGGAGAACTCCTCAAGAGTACTCTAATTGTGATCGTTTGATCCAATAAACATCTGCCACAAGCGGTTCATAGTATTTGGAAGAAGGAAATACCACGGACCTCGAGGACTATCGCAAAGTTACTAATATCCTGAAGGAACTAGTAAACACTATCAACATGAAGTAAGTAGAGTGAATATCGGGTTTAAGAACCCAGGAATAGAATACCTACTACTAAGTAGCATCCCGGGATGCTTTCGAGAATAAAAGCCAGAATCATCACACTGGGATCACAAAACATTGCTAGATTACTAGGTGACTCCCTAAGACACCTAGGGTCATAATAGTAACTCCAACATAATGTCAAGGCAATAGAATACCTCAACTCAACAATTAGTGTGATTGAGCTGGCATAAAGGAGCATCGAAACCAGAGGAAAAGGATTTTGCAAATGCATCAGATTGTTTAGAAACCTGGGATGACTCGGACAGCATAACGGCTGTAAATGCTCAGAAAAGATTTGAGACATTCACAAAATGGTGGCATAACCACTCAGAAGCACAATATCAAGGTTTCGAGATCATCAATTAACATACAGAAGTAGTAGGAACTGAACTCAAGCTTAGAACCATCAATCCTACAAGTCTGCAGATTAGTAACACGTGATCCTGATAGAAAGAAGAGATAGCCTAGTTCTTAATCCCCGTAGAAGAGAAGATGATGACTCAGATCAGAAGGCCATGAGGTATAAGGAGTAAAAAGAGCCTTACGTTCCATCCCACAATCAATTCCCTTATATAACTAAAGAATTTCTAGACTCAACTTCGACCAGTTTGGCTTGGTAATCCTACAGGCAGTCAAGCTCTGATACCAACGCTGTCAGGACCCCGACTCGATGTCACATCGATCTAGCCGGTAACACCTCATATCACTTTGCGGCCTCACGCACGGTATCCCCACGGGTGTCGCCTTACCTTTGCCCGGGACCGTTTGCGCCTTTTGGCTCACGTATATGATAGTGTCGCTAGCATCCATATGATAAAGAGCCCGGGCTGACATGACTAGTCGTAAACCCAAAGTGGCACGGACTTACAGGGACAGGCATCCATGACCCAGCATCGAACGTGTCGGTCATCAGCGAGTGAATCCAGGCTGTAGCACTGGGCTAGCAGGACTCCGGTGAACCGGGCTGTAGCGGGCTAACAGGACTCCGGTATTCATCGCGTGACATTTCCCCGAAGGGACAGACACAGGAACGAAGAAGGACACATGCCGGCCAGCCTAAGTGTTCCGGAGCAGTAGCAAGCTACCATGGCTCGGTGGAAGCACTAGGAGACATTTCCCCGTAAGAGAGGCTACTAAAGATAAACAACTAGATGGTCAGATCCCACACATACCAAGCATTTCAATAACATACACACAATATGCTCGATATGTGCAAATACAACATGGCATCACAACATGACTCTACGACTCAAGTAATTTATTCAATAGGCTCCGAGGAGCGAGACATTACAAACATGGGTCTCACGACCCAACAATCAGAGCATACAAGTCAAAGCACAAGCGGAAGCTATCATGTCTGAGTACAGACATCTATAAATGAAAAAGGCTGAGAAGCCTGACTATCTATCAGATCCTGCCGAGGGCACAAGATCGTAGCTGAGGTATCAAGCTAAACGTCGAAGTCCACGTGGAACTACTAGTGAGACTGAAGTCTCTCTGCAAAAACATAAAATAGGCAAACGTGAGTACAAATGTACCCAGCAAGACTTACATCAGAACTATCTACATATGCATCATTATCAACAAAGGGGATGGTAGGGTTTGACTGCAGCAAGCCAGCTTTGACTCGGTGGCTATCCTGAACTACGACTGCAAGTAACTCTTTTGAAGTGGCGCACACGAGTCCACATATTCACCAACCAATACACCACTATGGATCCGCTCCCGTCTCCCTACGAGAACGCCATCCATAGCACTCACGCTTATCTTGCATGTTTTAGAGTATCCACTTTTACTTGTCTATGAACTGTACAAGGGGTCCAAGTTTCCATATCCGAGGAATCCGGCTATTCGAATAGATGATGATAACCCTGCAGGGGTGTACTTCTTCACACACGCTCCCGCCACTTACCGCCCTGTACACGTCATGTACCTCGGCAACCTTCAAGCGGAAGCCGGGCGAGGGAGTCGGCCACGACCTGACTAACCGAACAAGTCTCTCGTCCAGGTTTATCGCCTATTCGGGTTCCATCCGCAAGGAGATCCGGCCGGGGTGTCGCTCACGGCCCCAAACGATGTGAGCAGGGTTCCCAAGCCCACCAACCGGGTGCCACTTGGTACACCGTGCCACGGTGCCTAGTCTGTCCCAAGCCCACCTGTACCGGGTGCCACTTGGTAGACTACTAACACTACCTACAAACACCAGAAACTAGTTGCAACTCCTGGACAGAGATCATGTTGATTAATAAGTCGAGAGGGGCACTTAAGCATTCCAATGTGTGGTAGTAGCTGGTCATGGATCACAAACACAGAACTCAGTTCCTGAGGACGGCTGCAATGAGACAACCCACCATGTACTCCTACATGGCCTCTCACCGCTACCTTTACCAAATCGTGTTCACACACTTAGCTCACACACAGTAGGACATGTTCACACGCCTCTGATTCATCCCCGATGAATCAGACCCGACTCAACTCTAAGCAATAGCAGGCATGACAAACAAACATGAATGAGTAGGCACAGCAGGGCTCAAACAACTCCTACTCATGCTAGTGGGTTTCATCTATTTACTGTGGCAATGACAGGTCATGCAGAGGATAAAGGGGTTCAGCTACCGCAGCAAGTAACAGATGAATCGGTGTTGTCCTAATGCATTAAAAGAGAGCAGGAGCGAGAGAGTAGGATTGTATCGGAATGAACAAGGGGGTTTTGCTTGCCTGGCACTTCTGAAGATAACATTGAGTCTTCATCAGTGTCAACGATCACGTCATCGGTATCACGTCTATCGAGAGGGGACAAATACCGGCAACACAGAAAGGAACACAATCAATGCAATGCACAATATGATGCATGATCATGACATGGCAAAATGAATGTGTTTTGAGCTAATGCAACTAGCAACAGATTAAATGAAGTTGGTTTGAATACAAGATTCAAATTCAAACTCCATATGTGATTATTCAAATGCCATTTACTTCATTTGCCCTAAACAGTAGTGATAAGTTGTTCTAACATGCATGAAAATGGTACAGATGGATTCCTTGAATTTTTCTGATAATTTTTCATATATAATTTATTTAATTTGGAGTTTCGGTTAATTTTCTATGATTTATTGAAGTTTTAGGCATTTTCTGGAATTTCCTGAATATTTAGAAATAAAATAATTCCAGAAAATGAATTATGGCGTCAGCATGACCTCATGCTGACCTCAGCAGGTCAACGAGCGGTCCAGGTCAAACCTGACGTGTGGGGTCCACACGT
Source organism: Triticum aestivum (assembly GCF_018294505.1). Lineage (NCBI taxonomy): Eukaryota > Viridiplantae > Streptophyta > Magnoliopsida > Poales > Poaceae > Triticum > Triticum aestivum. Next base: position 502,290,391 of record NC_057801.1, on the reverse strand, counting down.
CAGTGACACAGGGGCTAATCCCGCGTTGACCCGGGCTTTGACCCACTACGGGGCCCACTGTCAGTGGCTGTGGGGGGGTGTTTAGGCGTCATTAGTGCTAATTAGGCGTGCCACGTCGGCAGTCGCCGGAGTGTCGCCGGCGACGACCACGGCCGACAGCGGAGGTGCACCGTGCGCTCGCTACGGAGCACCATTTGACGTGAGGTTTGCTCCTACGGGTTCCTGGGAGGAAGGCGCATCTAAAGAGGTAAGTGACAGCAGCTGGGGTGGCCGGAGCTGCCGGTGGCGAGCTCCTTTGCGGCTGCCGGAGTTCGGGCAATCTCGGGGTCGGGGTTAGGGAGCATGGCAGGAGGAGCTGGGGCGTGCTACGGACTCCTGAGATCACGGTGAGCACGTCAGTGGGCTCGGATGTTGGCTACGGTGGCTCTAGCGCTGTCTGCGACATCGCCGGCGGCGAGGAGCTCACGGCCCTGGTGAAACGGGCGGCTAGCGTGCGGGAACGAGCGCGGGGAGGAGGGGAAATGGAAGGGAAACTCACAGGGGTTGCGACGGTGGCCTCGGGGAGCTCGGGGAGGCGTCGGAGGCGGCGAATTTGACGAAGATGGCCGGCGGTCCGAGGTAGAAGACGACGGCGATGGCGGCGATGCAGGGCTTCCAGAGGGTTGTGGATCGGTGGGGAGGAAGAGGGGGTCGAGGCGGAGCTCCCTGGGGCGTCGGTGAGGCGTGGGGAGCACGGTGGCTGCGGCAACCGGCGTCGGTGGCGGCGGCTCCGCTCGGGTCCGAGGTGCGGAGCGAGAGGGAGAGCAGGAGAAGGGGATGAGTGAGGGGTTCCAGGGGTTCGAGGCGGCGCCGAAGAGAAGGCCCGAGGCGTCGCGGTGGCGAGGGACGCAGGCAGGCAGGGAGGTGGCGTGGCGCCACGGCGCGCGCGTGCGTTGTCTCCCTCCTCTGCCTACTGGCAGAGGTAGAGGACGACTGGCACCAGGCCAGTGGGCTGGGCTGTCCACTGGGCCAGCCAGGTAAGGGGCCAGGTAAGACTCTCTCTCCCTTTTCTAATTATTTCAGTTTTCTATTTTGCAGGTTTGTTTTGAATTTGGTTTTGAAACCAATTCAATTTATTTTGCTTCTGACAATATTTTTAGGAGCTAAAAGAATTAAAACAATGCTCCACAAAATATTTCAGAATTATTGGACCTATATTTATTTAATAGTAGATATAAATCCAATTCAAATAATTATTGATTTAATTCAAATGCCCAAATTAGATGTTTCTGAGACACCAAAAATATTGATTTGGATTTTACCTCTTGCCAATATTTCCAGAGGATATCAGGAACATTTTCTTGGACACATTTGAGAAGATTTAATTGTTGGTTATTTTTAGAGGTTTCTGAGGCTTTGAAAATTCCTCAATTCAAATTTCATTTGAATTTAAACATGATGCAGCAAGAGGTCTAGCCTAGTGCATTACCAGAAGCTAGGGATGTGACACTTAGAGGGATAAGGAAATGTTTCTCGATTATGGAGGTGATAGAGTTCGGCGTAAAGGGTTACGTTGATGCAAGCTTTAACACCTATCCGAATGACTCTGAGTAGCAAACTGGATAAGTATAGTGGAGCAACCATTTGGAATAGCTTCAAGTGGAGCGTGGAAGCATCATTTACAATATGACATAGAGAATTGCGAAGTACATACGGATCTGAATACTGCAGACACGTTGACTAAAACTTCTCTCACAAGGAAAACATGATCAAACCCCAGAACTCATTGAGTCTTAATCACATGGTGATGTGAACTAGTTTAGTGACACTAGTAAACTCTTTGGATGTTGGTCACATGGCGATGTGACCTATCAGTGTTAATCACATAGCGGTGTGAACTAGATTATTGACTCTAGTGCAAGTGGGAGACTATTGGAAATATGCCCTAGAGGCAATAATAAATTGGTAATTATTATTATATTTCCTTGTTCATGATAATCGTTTATTATCCATGCTATAATTGTATTGATAGGAAACTCAGATACATGTGTGGGTACATAGACAACACCATGTCCCTAGTAAGCCTCTAATTGACTAGCTCGTTGATCAATAGATGGTTACGGTTTCCTGACCATGGACATTGGATGTCGTTGATAACGGGATCACATCATTATGAGAATGATGTGATGGACAAGACCCAATCCTAAGCCTAGCACAAAGATCGTAGTTCGTATGCTAAAGCTTTTCTAATGTCAAGTATCATTTCCTTAGATCATGAGATTGTGCAACTCCCGGATACCGTAGGAATGCTTTGGGTGTACCAAACGTCACAACGTAACTGGGTGGCTATAAAGGTGCACTACAGGTATCTCCAAAAGTGTCTGTTGGGTTGGCACGAATCGAGACTGGGATTTGTCACTCCGTGTAAATGGAGAGGTATCTCTGGGCCCACTCGGTAGGACATCATCATAATGTGCACAATGTGACCAAGGGGTTGATCACAGGATGATGTGTTACGGAACGAGTAAAGAGACTTGCCGGTAACGAGATTGAACAAGGTATCGGGATACCGATGATCGAATCTCGGGCAAGTACAATACCGCTAGACAAAGGGAATTGTATACGGGATCGATTGAGTCCTTGACATCCTGATTCATCCGATGAGATCATCGTGGAACATGTGGGAGCCAACATGGGTATCCAGATCCCGCTGTTGGTTATTGACCGGAGAACGTCTCGGTCATGTCTGCATGATTCCCGAACCCGTAGGGACTACACACTTAAGGTTCGGTGACGCTAGGGTTATAAAGGAAGTTTGTATGTGGTTACCGAATGTTGTTCGGAGTCTCAAATGAGATCCCGGACGTCACGAGGAGTTCCGGAATGGTCCGGAGGTAAATATTTATATATGGGAAGTCCTGTTTTGGTCACCGGAAAAGTTTCGGGTTTTATCAGTAACGTACCGGGACCACCGGGAGGGTCCCGGGGGTCCACCAAGTGGGGCCATCGGCCCCGGAGGGCTGCATGGGCCAAGTGTGGGAGGGGACCAGCCCCTGGTGGGCTGGTGCACCCCCCCCCCCACAAGGGCCTAAGGCGCCTAGGGTTGGGGGAGGGGGGCGCACCCACCTAACTTGGGGGGCAAGTTTCCCCTCTCCCCCCCCTTGGCCGCCACCCTAGATGGGATTGGGGGCAGCCGCACCCCTTGGGGTGGAGACCCTAGAGGGGGCGCACCCCCCTACCTCTCCCCTATATATAGTTGAGGTCTTGAGGGCTGTCAACACATGAGTTTCTCTCCCTCTTGGCGCAGCCCTACCTCTCTCCCTTCTCCTCTCCCGCGGTGCTTGGCGAAGCCCTGCAGGATTGCCACGCTCCTCCATCACCACCACGCCATTTGTGCTGCTGCTGGACGGAGTCTTCCTCAACCTCTCCCTCTCTCCTTGCTGGATCAAGGCATGGGAGACGTCACCGGGCTGTACGTGTGTTGAACGCGGAGGTGTCGTCCGTTCGGCACTAGGATCTCCGGTGATTTGGATCACGACGAGTACGACTCCTTCAACCTCGTTCTCTTGAACGCTTCCGCTTAGCGATCTACAAGGGTATGTAGATGCACTCTCCTTCCCCTCGTTGTTGTTTTCTCCATAGATAGATCTAGGTGACACATAGGAAAATTTTGAATTTCTGCTACGTTCCCCAACAACGCTAGGAAAAGCTGTCAGCAGATTGGATTTGTGGAATATTATGCTCTCTACGGCGGTATGTGGAATTTATTTTGCAGAGATGGACACGATTCATGTGTTCGAAGTTTATCTTGGAGTATTCAGAGATGGAACCCACCTTGCAATGCCGAAGACAATCTGCGTGCCGGACTCATCGTCATGGAAGCCATGTTCAGGGGCTACTGAGGGAGTCCTGGATAAGGGGGTATCCGGACAGTCGGACTATATACTTTGGCCAGATTGTTGGACTATGAAGATACAAGATTCAAGACTTTGTCCCATGTCCGGATGGGACTCTCCTTTGCGTGGAAGGCAAGCTTGGCGATTCGGATGTTAGATCTCCTTCTCTGTAACCGACTCTATGTAACCCTAGCCTCCTCCGGTGTCTATATAAACCGGAGGGTTTAATCCGTAGGACAAGAACAATCATAATCATAGGCTAGCTCCTAGGGTTTAGCCTCTACGATCTCGTGGTAGATCAACTCTTGCAATACTCATATCATCAAGATCAATCAAGCAGGAAGTAGGGTATTACCTCCATCGAGAGGGCCCGAACCTGGGTAAAACATCGTGTCCCCTGCCTCCTGTTACCATTAGCCTTAGACGCACAGTTCGGGACCCCCTACCCGAGATCCATCGGTTTTGACACCGACAACCGTCTCATCGTCTTTGTCAGCATAATCATCATCCTCATTGTACTCTTCTTGTACCACCAACCCCTTGGGAGGAGTCTTCTTGGTGAAGTTGTTCTTGTTGGGGAAGGACTTGGCCTTGTCTTTTCGGATAAGCTTGCCACCATTGTCTTCCATCTTCTCGTATGGGCAATCCACAACAAAGTGACTCACATTGCCACAATTATAGCATGTACTCACACGTTGCTTGCCTTGGTGCCACTTGAGTTGTTCTTGTTGAAGTTGAACCTTGTGTTCTTCTTGTTGCCCCAAAATTGCCATGAAGCAAGAGCCATGTGCTCATGATAGGCATATTTGGTGTCTTTGGGGCAACTCTTCTCTTCTTCCTCTTCATTCGCACTAGCCTTGGCCTTCAAATAAAGGTTGGGCTTCTTTGGCCGTTGAGCACGCAACACCGCATTGTTGGCGGTCTTGTCCAAGATCCGCATTGTAACAAACTCATCCAACACTTCACTTGAGGACAATACATGGAAGTCCGACCTTTGATGGATGACGGAGAACATGGCCTTGTGGTAAGGCATCATGGCCTTGAGAAACTTGTGCTTTATCCAATTGTCATCCGTATGTTGCTCCCATGATCTCATAGTGAGACCGCGAGAGTAGTTAATCTTCGATAAAGCTCTTGAGGTTCTTCATCCTCAATCATGGCAAAATAATCGACTTCATCTTGCACCACTTCAAATTTTGAGCGTTGAATGCTTGCACTTCCCTTGTACAAGGATACAACATGCTCCCATGCTTCCTTGGCCACGGAGAAAGGACGGAGATGGGAAATATCTTTGGGAGGAATAGCTTCTTGGAGAATGAAGAGAGCGGACTTGTTGAATTGATGATTCGCGGCTTCTCTCGGAGTGAAGTTGCTTGGATCGTGCGGGTAGAAACCTTGCTCAATAATTCTCCAAAGGTTAGTAGAACTATGATTTAAATGACGTTTAAAGCAATACACCCAAGTAGCAAGACCTCATTTTTCACAAGCTTAGGAGGCGGACCAACATGTTCATATGCGTGGAAGGGACCCGTCCTCCATAGGTGAGGGGAGGCTCAACATGGGCAAAGATGCCACTCCCACTCCTATCACTAGGTAAAGGAACTTGCTCACTACTAGCCTCCCCCCTTTTGGAGTTAGCATCCACCACCTTGTTAGCGGGATCAACCACTTCCAACGGTTCGGTGGATAATTTAAGCCCATCAAGAAACTCCTTAAACATGCCTTTAACCTTGGCCGTCATGAAGGTTTTCAATGTGTCCAAAGCCGCATTGAACTCCTCACGAGAGACTAAGGATCCCCCATCGGCCATAGATAAGGAAGGATTCACACCGGGGTGTTCCTCCCCCTCGTCTCCGATGCCAACCATACTCTTTGGACGGTAAAGTCCTTAATAAAGAGAGGAGGCTTTGATACCAATTGAAAGGATCAATATGGTTGACTAGAGGGGGGAGGGGTGAATAGGCAACTAACAATTTTTAGCTTTTCTTGACCAAATTAAACTTAGCATCAAAGTAGGTTGTCTAGATGTGCAACCAGGTGAGTAACCTATATGATGCAACAACAACAAGCATACAAGCAAGCACGAGTTACAACACAATGAAAGCTTCCACAAGTAAAGGTAAGAGATAACCAAGAGTGGAGCCGGTGGAGACGAGGATGTGTTACCGAAGTTCCTTCCCTTTGAGAGGAAGTACGTCTCTGTTGGAGCGGTGTGGAGGCACAATGCTCCCCAAGAAGCCACTAGGGCCACCATATTCTCCTCACGCCCACACACAATTGGAGATGTCGTGATTCCACTATTGGTGCCCATGAAGGCGACGGTCAAACCTTTACAAACAAGGTCGGGGCAATCTCCACAACTTAATTGGAGGCTCCCAACGACACCATGAAGCTTCACCATAATGGAATATGGATCTAAGGTGACCTCAACCGTCTAGGGTGCTCAAACACCCAAGAGTAACAAGATCCGTAAGGGATTAGTGGGGGGAATCAAACTTATCTTGGTGGAAGTGTAGATCGGGGCCTTCTCAACCAATCCCTAGGAAATCAACAAGTTTGATTGGCTAGGGAGAGAGATCGGGTGGAAATGGAGGTTTGAGCAACAATGAAGCTTGGGAAGGGAAGAGGTGGTCTTCTTGGGGAAGAAGACCCCCTTTATATAGTGGGGGAAAACATCCAACCGTTATCCCCCCACTCAGCCCGTGTGGTGCGGAACTACCGCACACAGCCATGATACTACTGCAAAGGGTTGCGGTACTACCGCTTGCATGGTAGAGACCAGCTGAGGCCTTGTTGCACAGGGAAACGAGTGGTAGAACCGCCTGAGCGGTACTACCGTGCGCCCTTATGGTACTACCGTAAGGCATGGCTCATTTGGAGCTAGAAATACACGAAACAAATAAATTACATCTGTAAATACTTCCACTGAGTTCGAAGCAGTGCAAAAATCTGGCACGGTACTACCACTCACAGGGAGCGGTACTGCCGCGTAGGAGCGGAAGTAAAAAGTTACTTCTGCACCTACTTCCGCAAGCTTTAGTGTCAGGGCTGGAGGCAGTGGTACTACCGCTCACCACGAGCAGTACTATCGCTGGGCCCTACAGTAGTACCGCTACCTTTAGCGGTACTACCGCAACCACTTGCGGTACTACTGCTCCTGTGAGCAGTACTACCACACCCCCACAAACACTTTAGTATTTGGAAGCCTTCATTTCGCAAAGACAAAGATTAACGGGCCGTGCTCCATTGATGCGAAGGAAAGGTGGTGCAAAGGAACAGATGTGTACGTGTTGATTCCAGCCTAACCTTTTCGAAGCGGACCCCCTCTTAATAGTACGGCTTTCCTACGACTCAAATCCACCAAAAAGAACCGTAGAGAATAGCCGTCTTCGATAGGCTCCAAGGGGCACCGAATCATCTTGTGCCTAGATATGAAATATCTGAAATGCTCAATGCACATGATTAGTCCGCAAATGTACTATCATGAATCACCAAAACCACTTAGGGAGAAATATACCCTTACAATCTTGCTTAAGGCATTACCGCGTTCTTGTTAACTTACTACACTAGAAGCATGCTGGATAGCGGTCGATGTGTGAAGTAATAGCAGTAGATGCAGGCAGGAGTCAGTCTACTTGCCACGGACGGTCTATTCATGATCATTGCCTTAGATATCATCATAACTATGCGCTTTTCTATCAATTGCTCAACAGTAATTTGTTTACCCATCGTATGCGTTCTTTCAAGAGAGAAGCCTCTAGTGAAAACTATGGCCCCCAAGTCTATCTTTTATCATATTATTTTCAGATCTATAAAACCAAAAAAACAAAAATACCTTGCTGTAGTTTATTTACCTTTACTTTATTTTGCACTTTTACTTATCTTTTATACCTATCTATATCAGATCTCATCCTTGCAAGTAACCGTGAAGGGATTGACAACCTTTTTATCGCGTTGGCTGCAAGTATTTATTTGTTTGTGTAGGTGCAACCATTGGTAACTTGTGTGTTCCTCCTACTGGATTGATACCTTGGTTCTCAACTGAGGGAAATACTTATCTCTACTTTGATGCATCACCCTTTCCTCTTCAAGGGAAAAAGCAACGCAAGCTCAAGAAATAGCAACACCACATCCGTCCGCATACCCGGTTGGGGGGGGGGGGCAGTCTGCGAACACGAATGCGAGAGTCGGCCATCCAAAGATATCCACATACATTTCAAACAAGATTTGAATTAACTAGACAAATTACATTCAAAACGGATGATTTTCATATAAATGGGACGAAAACTTTACATTTAGGACATATTTTAACTAAACTATACCAGACTAGGCTAAAACTAGTCTAATGCCGGTCGTGGCGGATCTCGATTCCCACAACATGTTTCCCTATGTCCTGCAGCCCGCTCATCGAACTACCGTGAGCCTCGGGAGACATGCTTCAATGGTAGGGGAAGCATAGCCTCCCTCCGTCATGGTGTCCACGGTGACCGCGAACGTACCGGCATCACCGTCTTGCCACTGAGGCATGACCTAATTAGAGTTGGCAATGTCGTCGTCGATGCCCCAGTCAAATTCCTCTGCTACCGCATCAACCACCAAGAACATGGCTTCTGACACGTCTCCGACGTATCTATATTTTTTGATTGTTTCATGCTATAATCATACCACTTTTACATATTTCGTGGTGGTAATTTATATCATTTCTATTTTGGACTAACCTATTAACCCAATGCCGAAGGTCAGTTCCTGTTTTCTATTGTTTGGGTGGTTTTAGATGAAAAATTCATGGAGCCGAATGACCTGAAAATTTACCTGGATTTATGGTGCAAGAATCAACGCAAGAGGCCTATGGGCCTCACATGCCACCATGGCGCACCCAGGAGTAGGGCGTGAGGCCCTGACTTGTGGAGAGACCTAGGTCGGTTTGACCTCTCCTTCAAGCGCAAGGAAGCTAATTATGAGAAAGAAATTGTGTTAAAATTTCAGCTTGATTGGAGTTACGGATCTTCAGCTATTTAAGGAATGGTGTTCGGCCAGAAAACAGTACCAAAACAGAGATGAAAACCTAGAGAGGAAGAGGAAGAGAGATCCAATCATGGAGGGGCTCCCGCCCTCCAGGGGCCATGGAGGCCAAGGACCAGAGGGGGAACCCTTAACCCATCTAGGGGGAAGGCCAAGCAAGAACAAGGAGGGGACCGTCTCTCCCCCTCTCTTCCGGTGGTGCCGAAGTGTCGCTAGGGGAACCCTCGTCACCGCAACCATCTCCATCAATACCTCCATCGCCTTCCTCCCTCTAAAATCAGCAGTCTACTCTCCCGTAACCTACTGTAATACCCTACTTGTACATGGTGCTCTATGATATGTATTTTTATCCAATGATGTGCATCTCTATTATGTTTGAGTAGTTTCTTTTTGTCCTATGGGCTAATTGTGGTATGGTATGGACATGAGTTGTATGTTATTATGGTGTTGTCCTATGGTGCACGTTGTCTCGCACAAACTGTGGGGTTCCCACTATAGGGTGTTGAAATATGTTAATGATTTTTTATGATGGGTTGCAGGAGTGGCAGAAACCTAAACTCCAGTTTGTGAGTTATTGCATATAGGGTTAAAGGGACTTTTGACTTAATGCTATGGTTGGGTTTTACATTAATGGATCTTTAGTATTTGTGGATGCTTGCTAGAGTTCCAATTATACGAACATATGATCAAAGTATGAAAAGTATGTTAGCTTAGGCCTCTCCCTCATAAGTATGATGAGTATCACACATTTCATATCCAATTGCTTAGGGACAATTCTCGCACATCCTATCACCACTTGTCCATACTTGCTAAATTTACTCTATTGTTCCTTCTTTAAAACAACACCTTTATTATCTTGCAAACATATCCCATCACTCCTACAAAGTACTTTTTGTTTCTTGTTGTAGGTAAAGCGAATGTTAGTGTGCCTAGAGTTGTATCAGTTGTCGATAAAACTTGAGAGAATATTAATTCTACCTTTAGCTTCTCGCTGGGTTCGACACTCTTATTTATCGAAAGGGCTACAATGGATTCCCTATACTTATGGGTTAACACCGGACATGTTGCCACCATTGCTTGCACATGGATTTGCTGGGAGACAGCGTTCGCCAGCTTGCATGGGCAAAGACGACTTGGCAAGGGCAGTCACGCTAGCTCTGTAAAGCTTGTCGGCATGCCATCCCGCATCCGGCTAGCTCATCGGGCAACCTAGGGCCCTGCAATGCTTGAGGGCTCCTTCTTCTGCTCACCGAAGAGGCCGTCCTACAAGACTTTGGAGCCAAAAGCCATGACAAGTGTGGTACAAGGAGGAGATGGAGAGCCAAGGTGTGGCATGGTTCATTTGCAAAAAAATATGTGGTGTGGTTCTTGCCCGATGCCTAGCCACGTTTAAATAAAGGGCATATGCGAGGCGTGTTGGGGAACGTAGTAATTTCAAAAAATTTCCTACGCACACGCAAGATCATGGTCATGCATAGCAACGAGAGGGGAGAGTGTTGTCTACGTACCCTCGTAGACCGTAAGAGGAAGCGTTAGCACAACGCGGTTGATGTAGTCGTACGTCTTCATGATCCGACCGATCAAGTACCGAACGTACGGCACCTCCGAGTTCAGCACACTTTCAGCCCGATGACATCCCTTGAACTCCGATCCAACCGAGTGTTGAGGGAGAGTTTCGTCAGCACGACGGAGTGGTGACGATGTTGATGTTCTACCGACGTAGGGCTTCGCCTAAGCACCGCTACAGTATTATCGAGGTGGACTATTGTTGTGTCTAGGGTGCACCGCACACGGCTAAGAGATCAATGATCAATTGTTGTGTCTAGGGTGCCCCCTGCCCACGTATATAAAGGAGCAAGGGGGGGTGCGGCCGACCAAGGGGAGAGGCGCGCAGGGAGGAGTCCTACTCCCACCGGGAGTAGGACTCCCCCCCTTTCCTAGTTGGATTAGGACTTGGGAGGGGGAAAGAGGAGGGAGAGAGGAAGGAAGGGGGCGCTGCCCCCCTCTCCTTGTCCTATTCGGACTAGGGGGGGAGGGGCACGCGGCCCAGCCCTGGCCACCTCTCCTCTTCTCCGTAAAGGCCCACTAAGGCCCATTAGCCTCCCGGGGGGGTCCGGTAACCTCCCGGTACTCCGGTAAAATCCCGATTTCACCCGGAACACTTCTGATATCCAAACATAGGCTTCCAATATATCAATCTTCATGTCTCAACCATTTCGAGACTCCTTGTCATGTACGTGATCACATCCGGGACTCCGAACAACCTTTGGTATGTCAAAACATATAAACTCATAATATAACTGTCATCATAACATTAAGCGTACAGACCCTATGGGTTCGAGAACTATGTAGACATGACCGAGACACGTCTCTGGTAAATAACGAATAGCGGAACCTGGATGCTCATATTGGCTCCCACATATTCTACGAAGATCTTTATCGGTCAGACCACATAACAACATACGTTGTTCCCTTTGTCATCGGTATGTTACTTGCCCGAGATTCGATCGTCGATATCTCAATACCTATTCAATCTCGTTACCGGCAAGTCTCTTTACTCGTTTCGTAATACATCATCCCGCAACTAACTCATTAGTTGCAATGCTTGCAAGGCTTAAGTGATGTGTATTACCGAGAGGGCCCAGAGATACCTCTCCGACAATCGGAGTGACAAATCCTAATCTCGAAATACGCCAACCCAACATGTACCTTCGGAGACACCTGTAGAGCACCTTTATAATCACCTAGTTATGTTGTGACGTTTGGTAGCACACAAAGTGTTCCTCCGGTAAATGGGAGTTGCATAATCTCATAGTCATAGGAACATGTATAAGTCATGAAGAAAGCAATAGCAACATACTAAACGATCAAGTGCTAAGCTAACGGAATGGGTCAAGTCAATCACATCATTCTCCTAATGATGTGATCCCATTAGTCAAATGACAACTCTTTGTCCATGGCTAGGAAACATAACCATCTTTGATTAATGAGCTAGTCAAGTAGAGGCATACTAGTGACACTCTGTTTGTCTATGTATTCACACATGTATTATGTTTCCGGTTAATACAATTCTAGCATGAATAATAAACATTTATCATGATATAAGGAAATAAATAATAACTTTATTATTGCCTCTAGGGCATATTTCCTTCAGTCTCCCACTTGCACTAGAGTCGATAATCTAGATTACACAGTAATGATTCTAACACCCATGGAGCCTTGGTGCTGATCATGTTTTGCTCGTGGAAGAGGCTTAGTCAACGGGTCTGCAACATTCAGACCCGTATGTATCTTGCAAATTTCTATGTCTCCCACCTGGACTAGATGAATTGAAGCGTCTCTTGATGTGCTTGGTTCTCTTGTGAAATCTGGATTCCTTCGCCAAGGCAATTGCACCAGTATTGTCACAAAAGATTTTTATTGGACCCGATGCACTAGGTATGACACCTAGATCGGATATGAACTCCTTCATCCAGACTCCTTCATTTGCTGCTTCCGAAGCAGATATGTACTCCGCTTCACATGTAGATCCCGCCACGACGCTTTGTTTAGAACTGCACCAACTGACAGCTCCACCATTTAATGTAAACACGTATCCGGTTTGCGATTTAGAATCGTCCGGATCAGTGTCAAAGCTTGCATCAACGTAACCATTTACGATGAGCTCTTTGTCACCTCCATAAACGAGAAACATATCCTTAGTCCTTTTCAGGTATTTCAGGATGTTCTTGACCGCTGTCTAGTGATCCAATCCTGGATTACTTTGGTACCTCCCTGCTAGACTTATAGCAAGGCACACATCAGGTCTGGTACACAGCATTGCATGCATGATAGAGCCTATGGCTGAAGCATAGGGAACATCTTTCATTTTCTCTCTATCTTCTGCAGTGGTCGGGCTTTGAGTCTTACTCAACTTCACACCTTGTAACACAGGCAAGAACCCTTTCTTTGCTTGATCCATTTTGAACTTCTTCAAAACTTTGTCAAGGTATGTGCTTTGTGAAAGTCCAATTAAGTGTCTTGATCTATCTCTATAGATCTTAATGCCCAATATGTAAGCAGCTTCACCGAGGTCTTTCATTGAAAAACTCTTATTCAAGTATCCCTTTATGCTATCCAGAAATTCTATATCATTTCCAATCAGCAATATGTCATCCACATATAATATCAGAAATGCTACAGAGCTCCCACTCACTTTCTTGTAAATACACGCTTCTCCAAAAGTCTGTACAAAACCAAATGCTTTGATCACACTATCAAAGCGTTTATTCCAACTCCGAGAGGCTTGCACCAGTCCATAAATGGATCGCTGGAGCTTGCACACTTTGTTAGCTCCCTTTGGATCGACAAAACCTTCTGGCTGCATCATATACAACTCTTCTTCCAGAAACCCATTCAGGAATGCAGTTTTGACATCCATCTGCCATATTTCATATTCATAAAATGCGGCAATCGCTAACATGATTTGGACAGGCTTAAGCATCGCTACGGGTGAGAAAGTCTCATCATAGTCAATCCCTTGAACTTGTCGAAAACCTTTTGCGACAAGTCGAGCTTTATAGATAGTAACATTACCGTCAGCGTCTGTCTTCTTCTTGAAGATCCATTTATTTTCAATTGCTTGCCGATCATCGGGCAAGTCAACCAAAGTCCACACTTTGTTCTCATACATGGATCCCATCTCAGATTTCATGGCCTCAAGCAATTTTGCGGAATCTGGGCTCACCATCGCTTCTTCATAGTTCGTAGGTTCATCATGGTCTAGTAACATGACTTCTAGAACAGGATACCGTACCACTCTGGTGTGGATCTTACTCTGGTTGATCTACGAGGTTCAGTAACAACTTGATCTGAAGTTCCATGATCATCATCATTAACTTCCTCACCAATTGGTGTAGGTGTCACAGGAACAGATTTCTGTAATGAGCTACTTTCCAATAAGGGAGCAGGTACAGTTACCTCATCAAGTTCTACTTTCCTCCCACTCACTTTTTTCGAGAGAAACTCCTTCTCTAGAAAGGATCCATTCTTAGCAACGAATCTCTTGCCTTCGGATCTGTGATAGAAGGTGTACCCAACAGTCTTCTTTGGGTATCCTATGAAGACACATTTCCCCGATTTGGGTTCGAGCTTATCAGGTTGAAGCTTTTTCACATAAGCATCGCAACCCCAAACATTAAGAAATGACAACTTTGGTTTCTTGCCAAACCATAGTTCATAAGGCGTCGTCTCAACGGATTTCGATGGTGCCCTATTTAACGTGAATGCGGCCGTCTCTAAAGCATAACCCCAAAACAATAGTGGTAAATCAGTAAGAGACATCATAGATCGCACCATATCTAGTAAAGTACGATTACGATGTTCGGACACACCATTACGCTGTGGTGTTCCGGGTGGCGTGAGTTGCGAAACTATTCCGCATTGTTTCAAATGTAGACCAAACTCGTAACTCAAATATTCTCCTCCACGATCAGATCGTAGAAACTTTATTTTCTTGTTACGATGATTTTCAACTTCACTCTAAAATTCTTTGAACTTTTCAAATGTTTCAGACTTATGTTTCATTAAGTAGATATACCCATATCTGCTCAAATCATCTGTGAAGGTGAGAAAATAACAATATCCGCCACGAGCCTCAACATTCATTGGACCACATACATCTATATGTATGATTTCCAATAAATCGGTTGCTCTCTCCATTGTACCAGAGAACGACGTTTTAGTCATCTTGCCCATGAGACACGGTTCGCAAGTACCAAGTGATTCATAATCAAGTGGTTCCAAAAGTCCATCAATATGGAGTTTCTTCATGTGCTTTACACCGATATGACCTAAACGGCAGTGCCACAAGTAAGTTGCACTATCATTATCAACTCTGCATCTTTTGGCTTCAACATTATGAATATGTGTATCACTACTATCGAGATTCATCAAAAATAGACCACTCTTCAGGGGTGCATGACAATAAAAGATATTACTCATATAAATAGAACAACCATTATTCTCTGATTTAAATGAATAACCGTCTCGCATCAAACAAGATCCAGATATAATGTTCATGCTCAACGCTGGCACCAAATAACAATTATTTAGGTCTAATACTAATCCCGAAGGTAGATGTAGAGGTAGCATGCCGACCGCGATCACATCAACTTTGGAACCATTTCCCACGTGCATCGTCACCTCGTCCTTTGCCAGTGTTCGCTTAATCCGTAGTCCCTGTTTCGAGTTGAAATATTAGCAACAGAACCAGTATCAAATACCCAGGTGCTACTGCGAGCTCTAGTAAGGTACACATCAATAACATGTATATCACATATACCTTTGTTCACCTTGCCATCCTTCTTATCCGCCAAATACTTGGGCAGTTCCGCTTCTAGTGACCAGTCTGCTTGCAGTAGAAGCACTCAGTTTCAGGCTTAGGTCCAGACTTGGGTTTCTTCTCTTGAGCAGCAACTTGCTTGCGGTTCTTCTTGAAGTTTCCCTTCTTCTTCCCTTTACACTTTTTCTTGAAACTAGTGGTCTTGTTGACCATCAACACTTGATGCTCCTTCTTGATTTCTACCTCCGCAGTCTTTAGCATTGCGAAGAGCTCGGGAATCGTCTTATCCATCCCTTGCATGTTATAGTTCATCATGAAGCTCTTGTAGCTTGGTGGCACTGATTGAAGAATTCTGTCAATGACGCTATCATCCGGAAGATTAACTCCCAGTTGAATCAAGTGATTATTATACCCAGACATTTTGAGTATATGCTCACTGACAGAACTATTCTCCTCCATCTTGCAGCTATAGAACTTATTGGTGACTTCATATCTCTCAATCCGGGCATTTGCTTGAAATATTAACTTCAACTCCTGGAACATCTCATATGCTCCATGACGTTCAAAACATCGTTGAAGTCCCGGTTCTAAGCCGTAAAGCATGGCACACTGAACTATCGAGTAGTCATCAGCTTTGCTCTGCCAGACGTTCACAACATCTGGTGTTGCTCCTGCAGCAGGCCTGGCACCCAGCGATGCTTCCAGGACGTAATTCTTCTGTGCAACAATGAGGATAATCCTCAAGTTACGGACCCAGTTCGTGTAATTGCTACCATCATCTTTCAACTTTGCTTTCTCAAGGAACGCATTCAAATTCAACGGAACAACAGCACGGGCCATCTATCTACGATCAACATAGACAAGCAAGATACTATCAGGTACTAAGTTCATGATAAATTTAAGTTCAATTAATCATATTACTTAAGAACTCCCACTTAGAAAGACATCTCTCTAATCCTCTAAGTGATCACGTGATCCAAATCAACTAAACCATAACCGATCATCACGTGAAATGGAGTAGTTTTCAATGGTGAACATCACTATGTTGATCATATCTACTATATGATTCATGCTTGACCTTTCGGTCTGAGTGTTCCGAGGCCATATCTGCATATGCTAGGCTCGTCAAGTTTAACCTGAGTATTATGCGTGTGCAAAACTGGCTTGCACCCGTTGTAGATGGACGTAGAGCTTATCACACCCAATCATCACGTGGTGTCTGGGCACGATGAACTTTGGCAACGGTGCATACTCAGGGAGAACACTTTTATCTTGAAATTTAGTGAGAGATCATCTTATAATGCTACCGTCAATCAAAGCAAGATAAGATGCATAAAAGATAAACATCACATGCAATCAATATAAGTGATATGATATGGCCATCATTATCTTGTGCTTGTGATCTCCATCTCCGAAGCACCTCCATGATCACCATCATCACCGGCGCGACACCTTGATCTCCATCGTAGCATCGTTGTCGACTCGCCAATCTTATGCTTCTACGACTATCGCTACCGCTTAGTGATAAAGTAAAGCATTACAGGGCGATTGCATTGCATACAATAAAGCGACAACCATATGGCTCCTGCCAGTTGCCGATAACTCGGTTACAAAACATGATCATCTCATACAATAAAATATAGCATCACGTTTTGACCATATCACATCACAGCATGCCCTGCAAAAACAAGTTAGACATCCTCTACTTTGTTGTTGCAAATTTTACGTGGCTGCTACGGGCTGAGCAAGAACCGTTCTTACCTACGCATCAAAACCACAACGATAGTTTGTCAAGTTGGTGCTGTTTTAACCTTCGCAAGGACCGGGCATAGCCATGTTGGGGAACGTTGCAGAAAATTAAAATTTTTCCTACGGTTTCACCAAGATCCATCTATGAGTTCATCTAAGCAACGAGTCTAGGGAGAGAGTTTGCATCTACATACCACTTGTAGATCGCGTGTGGAAGCTTGCAAGGTGATGATGTAGTCGTACTCGACGTGATCCAAATCACCGATGACCTGCGCCGAACGGACGGCACCTCCGCGTTCAACACACGTACGGAACAGCCACGTCTCCTCCTTCTTGATCCAGCAAGGAAGGGAGGAGAGGTTGAGGGAGATGGCACCAGCAGCAGCACGACGGCGTGGTGTTGGTGGAGCTGCAGTACTCCGGCAGAGCTTCGCTAAGCGCTATGGAGTTGGAGGAGGTGTTGGGGAGGGAGAAGGAGGCAACCAAAGGCCAGGGCACAAGGTATGAAGTCCCTCCTCTCCCCCCACTATATATAGGGGTGCCAAGGGGGGGTGGCCGGCCCTAGGAGATCCAATCTCCTAGGGGGTGCGGCGGCCTAGGGGGGTTTCCCTCCCCCCCAAGGCACCTAGGAGGTGCCTTCCACTAGTAGGACTCCTCCCCCTTGGAAACCCTAGGCGCATGGGCCTTGTGGGGCTGGTGCCCTTGGCCCATGTAGGCCAAGGCGCACCCCCTACAGCCCATGTGGCCCCCGGGGATGGGTGGCCCCACCCGGTGGGCCCCCGGGACCCCTCCGGTGGTCCCGGTACAATACCGATAACCCCGAAACTTGTCCCGATGCCCGAAACAGGACTTCCCATATATAAATCTTTACCTCCGGACCATTCCGGAACTCCTCGTGACGTCCGGGATCTCATCCGGGACTCCGAACAACATTCGGGTTACTGCATATACATATCCCTACAACCCTAGCGTGACTGAACCTTAAGTGTGTAGACCCTACGGGTTCGGGAGACATGTAGACATGACCGAGACTCTCTTAGTCAATAACCATCAGCGGGATCTGGATACCCATGATGGCTCCCACATGCTCCTCGATGTTGTCATCGGATGAACCACTATGTCGAGGATTCGATCAAAACCCTGTATGCAATTCCCTTTGTCAATCGGTACGTTACTTGCCCGAGACTCGATCGTCGGTATCCCAATACCTTGTTCAGTCTCGTTACCGGCAAGTCACTTTACTCGTACCGTAATGCATGATCCCGTGTCCAACACCTTGGTCACATTGAGCTCATTATGATGATGCATTACCGAGTGGGCCCAGAGATACCTCTCCGTCATACGGAGTGACAAATCCCAGTCTCGATCCGTGTCAACCCAACAGCTACTTTCGGAGATACCTGTAATGTACCTTTATAGTCACCCAGTTACGTTGTGACGTTTGGTACACCCAAGGCATTCTTACGGTATCCGGGAGTTACACGATCTCATGGTCGAAGGAAGAGATACTTGACACTTGCAAAGCTCTAGCAAAACGAACTACACGATCTTTTATGCTATGCTTAGGATTGGGTCTTGTCCATCACATCATTCTCCTAATGATGTGATCCCGTTATCAACGACATCCAATGTCCATAGTCAGGAAACCATGACTATCTGTTGATCACAACGAGCTGGTCAACTAGAGGCTTACCAGGGACATAGTGTGGTCTAAGTATTCACACGTGTATTACGATTTCCGGATAATACAGTTATAGCATGAATACAAGACAATTATCATGAACAATGAAATATAATAATACTTTTATTATTGCCTCTAGGGCATATTTCCAACAGTCTCCCACTTGCACTAGAGTCACTAATCTAGTTACATTGTGATGAATCGAACACCCATAGAGTTCTGGTGTTGATCATGTTTTGCACGCGAGAGAGGTTTAGTCAGCGGATCTGCGACATTCAGATCCGTGTGCACTTTGCAAATCTCTATGTCTCCATCTTGAACATTTTCACGGATGGAGTTGAAACGACGCTTGATGTGCCTGGTCTTCTTGTGAAACCTGGGCTCCTTTGCGAGGGCAATAGCTCCAGTGTTGTCACAGAAGAGTTTGATCGGCCCCGACGCATTGGGTATGACTCCTAGGTCGGTGATGAACTCCTTCACCCAAATCGCTTCATGTGCTGCCTCCGAGGCTGCCATGTACTCCGCTTCACACGTAGATCCCGCCACGACGCTCTGCTTGCAGCTGCACCAGCTTACTGCTCCACCATTCAACATATACACGTATCCGGTTTGTGACTTAGAGTCATCCGGATCTGAGTCGAAGCTAGCGTCGACGTAACCCTTTACGACGAGCTCTTCGTCTCCTCCATAAACGAGAAACATGTCCTTTGTCCTTTTCAGGTACTTCAGGATATTCTTGACCGCTGTCCAGTGTTCCTTGCCGGGATTACTTTGGTATCTTGCTACCAAACTTACGGCAAGGTTTACATCGGGTCTGGTACACAGCATGGCATACATAATAGATCCTATGGCTGAAGCATAGGGGATGACACTCATCTCTTCTTTATCTTTTGCCGTGGTCGGTGACTGAGCTGAGCTCAGTCTCATACCTTGTAACATAGGCAAGAACCCCTTCTTGGACTGATCCATTCTGAATCTCTTCAAAATCTTATCAAGGTATGTACTTTGTGAAAGACCTATGAGGCGTCTCGATCTATCTCTATAGATCTTGATGCCTAATATATAAGCAGCTTCTCCAAGGTCCTTCATTGAAAAACACTTATTCAAGTAGGCCTTAATGCTGTCCAGAAATTCTATATTATTTCCCATCAGGAGTATGTCATCTACATATAATATGAGAAATGCTACAGAGCTCCCACTCACTTTCTTGTAAACGCAGGCTTCTCCATAAGTCTGCATAAACCCAAACGCTTTGATCATCTCATCAAAGCGAATGTTCCAACTCCGAGATGCTTGCACCAGTCCATAAATGGATCGCTGGAGCTTGCATACTTTGTTAGCGTTCTGAGGATCGACAAAACCTTCCGGCTGCATCATATACAGTTCTTCCTTAAGATGCCCGTTAAGGAATGCTGTTTTGACGTCCATCTGCCATATCTCATAATCATAGTATGCGGCAATTGCTAACATGATTCGGACGGACTTTAGCTTCGCTACGGGAGAGAATGTCTCGTCGTAGTCAATCCCTTGAACCTGTCGATAACCCTTAGCGACAAGTCGAGCTTTATAGATGGTAACATTACCATCCGCGTCCGTCTTCTTCTTAAAGATCCATTTGTTTTCTATCGCTCGCCGATCATCGGGCAAGTCTGTCAAAGTCCATACTTTGTTTTCATACATGGATTCTATCTCGGATTTCATGGCTTCAAGCCATTTGTTGGAATCCGGGCCCGTCATTGCTTCTTCATAGTTCGAAGGTTCATTGTTGTCTAACAACATGATTTCCAGGACAGGGTTGCCGTACCACTCTGGTGCGGAACGTGTCCTTGTGGACCTACGAAGTTCAGCAGTAACTTGATCCGAAGTACCTTGATCATTATCATGGTTTTCCTCTTCAGTTGGTGTGGGCATCACAGGAATGGTTTCCTGTGCTGCGTCACTATCCCGCTCAAGAGGTAGTACTTCATCGAGTTCTACTTTCCTCCCACTTACTTCTTTCGAGAGAAACTCTTTTTCCAGAAAGCATCCGTTCTTGGCAACAAAGATCTTGCCTTCGGATCTTAAGTAGAAGGTATACCCTATAGTTTCCTTAGGGTATCCTATGAATACGCATTTTTCCGACTTGGGTTCGAGCTTTTCAGGTTGAAGTTTCTTGACATAAGCTTCGCATCCCCAAACTTTTAGAAACGACAGCTTAGGTTTCTTTCCAAACCATAATTCATACGGTGTCGTCTCAACGGATTTAGACGGTGCCCTATTTAAAGTGAATGTAGCTGTCTCTAGAGCGTATCCCCAAAATGATAGCGGTAAATCGGTAAGAGACATCATAGACCGCACCATATCCAATAGAGTGCGATTACGACGTTCGGACACACCGTTTCGCTGAGGTGTTCCAGGCGGCGTGAGCTGTGAAACGATTCCACATTTCTTTAAGTGTGTACCAAATTCGTGACTTAAGTATTCTCCTCCACGATCTGATCGTAAGAATTTTATCTTTCGGTCACGTTGATTCTCCACCTCATTCTGAAATTCCTTGAACTTTTCAAAGGTCTCAGACTTGTGTTTCATTAAGTAGACATACCCATATCTACTCAAGTCATCTGTGAGAGTGAGAACATAACGATATCCTCCGCGAGCCTCAACGCTCATTGGACCGCACACATCGGTATGTATGATTTCCAACAAGTTGGTTGCTCGCTCCATTGTTCCGGAGAACGGAGTCTTGGTCATTTTACCTAAGAGGCATGGTTCGCACGTGTCAAACGATTCATAATCAAGAGACTCTAAAAGTCCATCGGCATGGAGCTTCTTCATGCGCTTGACACCAATGTGACCAAGGCGGCAGTGCCACAAGTATGTGGGACTATCGTTATCAACTTTAAATCTTTTGGCATCTACACTATGAACATGTGTAATATTACGCTCGAGATTCATTAAGAATAAACCATTGACCATCGGAGCATGACCATAAAACATATCTCTCATATAAATCGAACAACCATTATTCTCAGACTTAAATGAGTAGCCATCTCGTATTAAACGAGATCCAGATACAATGTTCATGCTCAAACTTGGCACTAAATAACAATTATTGAGGTTCAAAACTAATCCCGTAGGTAAATGTAGAGGCAGCGTGCCGACGGCGATCACATCGACTTTGGAACCATTCCCGACGCGCATCGTCACCTCGTCCTTTGCCAGTCTCCGTTTATTCCGCAGCTCCTGCTGTGAGTTACAAATATGAGCAACGGCACCGGTATCAAATACCCAGGAGTTACTACGATTACTGGTAAGGTACACATCAATCACATGTATATCAAATATACCTTTGGTGTTGCCGGCCTTCTTATCCGCTAAGTATTTGGGGCAGTTCCGCTTCCAGTGACCCTTCCCCTTGCAATAAAAGCACTCAGTCTCAGGCTTGGGTCCATTCTTTGACTTCTTCCCGGTAACTGGCTTACCAGGCGCGGCAACATCTTTGCCGTCCTTCTTGAAGTTCTTCTTACCCTTGCCCTTCTTGAACTTAGTGGTCTTATTGACCATCAACACTTGATGTTCTTTCTTGATTTCAGCCTCTGCTGACTTCAGCATCGAGAACAATTCAGGAATGGTCTTTTCCATTCCCTGCATGTTGTAGTTCATCACAAAGCTCTTGTAGCTTGGTGGGAGCGACTGGAGGATTCTGTCAATGACCGCCTCATCTGGGAGGTTAATGTTCAGCTGGGTCATACGGTTGTGCAACCCAGACATCTTCAGGATGTGCTCACTGACAGAACTGTTTTCCTCCATCTTACAACTGTAGAACTTGTCGGAGACATCATATCTCTCGACCCGGGCATGAGCTTGAAAAACTAGTTTCAGCTCTTCGAACATCTCATATGCTCCGTGATGCTCAAAACGCTTTTGGAGCCCCGGTTCTAAGCTGTAAAGCATGCCGCACTGAACGAGGGAGTAATCATCAGCGCGAGTTTGCCAAGCATTCATAATGTCTTGGTTCTCTGGGACGGGAGCGTCACCTAGCGGTCCTTCTAGGACATATTGTTTCCTGGCAGCTATGAGGATGATCCTCAGGTTCCGGACCCAGTCCGTATAGTTGCTGCCATCATCTTTCAGCTTGGTTTTCTCTAGGAACGCGTTGAAGTTCATGTTGACATTAGCGTTGGCCATTGATCTACAAGACATATTTGCAAAGGTTTTAGACTATGTTCATGATAATAAAGTTCTAATCAAATTATGAACTCCCACTTAGATTAGACATCCCTTTAGTCATCTAAGTGTTACACGATCCGAGTCGACTAGCCCGTGTCCGATCATCACGTGAGACGGACTAGTCATCGTCGGTGAACATTTTCATGTTGATCGTATCTTCCATACGACTCGTGTTCGACCTTTCGGTCTCCGTGTTCCGAGGCCATGTCTGCACATGCTAGGCTCGTCAAGTTAACCCTAAGTGTTTTCGCTGTGTAAAACTGTCTTACACCCGTTGTATGTGAACGTAAGAATCCATCACACCCGATCATCACGTGGTGCTTAGAAACGACGAACTGTAGCAACGGTGCACAGTTAGGGGAGAACACTTCTTGAAATTTTATAAGGGATCATCTTATTTACTACCGTCGTTCTAAGTAAACAAGATGCATAATACATAATAAACATCACATGCAATTATATAGTTGTGACATGATATGGCCAATATCATATAGCTCCATTGATCTTCATCTTCGGGGCTCCATGATCATCTTGTCACCGGCTTGACACCATGATCTCCATCATCATGATCTCCATCATCGTGTCTTCATGAAGTTGTCACGCCAACGACTACTTCTACTTCTATGACTAACGTTTAGCAATAAAGTAAAGTAGTTTACATGACGTTATTCAATGACACGCAGGTCATACAAAAAATAATGACAACTCCTATGGCTCCTGCCGGTTGTCATACTCATCGACATGCAAGTCGTGAATCCTATTACAAAGAACATGATCTCATACATCACAATTCATCATTCATCACAACTTCTGGCCATATCACATCACATGATCAATCGCTGCAAAAACAAGTTAGACGTCCTCTAATTGTTGTTGCATCTTTTACGTGGCTGCAATTGGGTTCTAGCAAGAACGTTTTCTTACCTACGAATCACCACAACGTGATTTTGTCAACTTCTATTTACCCTTCATAAGGGCCCTGTTCATCGATTCCGCTCCAACTAAGGTGGGAGAGACAGACACCCGCCAGCCACCTTATGCAACTTGTGCATGTCAGTCGGTGGAACCGGTCTCACGTAAGTGTACGTGTAAGGTTGGTCCGGGCCGCTTCATCCCACAATACCGTTGAGCAAGAAAAGACTAGTAGAGGCAAGTAAGATGACAAAATCCACGCCCACAACAAAGTTGTGTTCTACTCGTGCAAAGAGAACTACGCATAGACCTAGCTCATGATGCCACTGTTGGGGAACGTTGCAGAAAATTAAAATTTTTCCTACGGTTTCACCAAGATCCATCTATGAGTTCATCTAAGCAACGAGTCTAGGGAGAGAGTTTGCATCTACATACCACTTGTAGATCGCGTGCGGAAGCTTGCAAGGTGATGATGTAGTCGTACTCGACGTGATCCAAATCACCGATGACCTGCGCCGAACGGACGGCACCTCCGCGTTCAACACACGTACGGAACAGCCACGTCTCCTCCTTCTTGATCCAGCAAGGAAGGGAGGAGAGGTTGAGGGAGATGGCACCAGCAGCAGCACGACGGCGTGGTGTTGGTGGAGCTGCAGTACTCCGGCAGAGCTTCGCTAAGCGCTATGGAGTTGGAGGAGGTGTTGGGGAGGGAGAAGGAGGCAACCAAAGGCCAGGGCTCAAGGTATGAAGTCCCTCCTCTCCCCCCACTATATATAGGGGTGCCAAGGGGGGGTGGCCGGCCCTAGGAGATCCAATCTCCTAGGGGGTGCGGCGGCCTAGGGGGGTTTCCCTCCCCCCCAAGGCACCTAGGAGGTGCCTTCCACTAGTAGGACTCCTCCCCCTTGGAAACCCTAGGCGCATGGGCCTTGTGGGGCTGGTGCCCTTGGCCCATGTAGGCCAAGGCGCACCCCCTACAGCCCATGTGGCCCCCGGGGATGGGTGGCCCCACCCGGTGGGCCCCCGGGACCCCTCCGGTGGTCCCGGTACAATACCGATAACCCCGAAACTTGTCCCGATGCCCGAAACAGGACTTCCCATATATAAATCTTTACCTCCGGACCATTCCGGAACTCCTCGTGACGTCCGGGATCTCATCCGGGACTCCGAACAACATTCGGGTTACTGCATATACATATCCCTACAACCCTAGCGTGACTGAACCTTAAGTGTGTAGACCCTACGGGTTCGGGAGACATGTAGACATGACCGAGACTCTCTTAGTCAATAACCATCAGCGGGATCTGGATACCCATGATGGCTCCCACATGCTCCTCGATGTTGTCATCGGATGAACCACTATGTCGAGGATTCGATCAAAACCCTGTATGCAATTCCCTTTGTCAATCGGTACGTTACTTGCCCGAGACTCGATCGTCGGTATCCCAATACCTTGTTCAGTCTCGTTACCGGCAAGTCACTTTACTCGTACCGTAATGCATGATCCCGTGTCCAACACCTTGGTCACATTGAGCTCATTATGATGATGCATTACCGAGTGGGCCCAGAGATACCTCTCCGTCATACGGAGTGACAAATCCCAGTCTCGATCCGTGTCAACCCAACAGCTACTTTCGGAGATACCTGTAATGTACCTTTATAGTCACCCAGTTACGTTGTGACGTTTGGTACACCCAAGGCATTCTTACGGTATCCGGGAGTTACACGATCTCATGGTCGAAGGAAGAGATACTTGACACTTGCAAAGCTCTAGCAAAACGAACTACACGATCTTTTATGCTATGCTTAGGATTGGGTCTTGTCCATCACATCATTCTCCTAATGATGTGATCCCGTTATCAATGACATCCAATGTCCATAGTCAGGAAACCATGACTATCTGTTGATCACAACGAGCTGGTCAACTAGAGGCTTACCAGGGACATAGTGTGGTCTAAGTATTCACACGTGTATTACGATTTCCGGATAATACAGTTATAGCATGAATACAAGACAATTATCATGAACAATGAAATATAATAATACTTTTATTATTGCCTCTAGGGCATATTTCCAACAAGCCACACTCGGTTCAACTAAAGTGAGAGAGACAGACACCCGCCGGTCACCTTTAAGCAACTAGTGCTCGTGGCGGTGAAACCAGTCTCGCGTAAGCGTAAGCGTAATGTCGGTCCGGGCCGCTTCATCTCAGAATACCGTTGAACCAAAGTATGACATGCTGGTAAGCAGTATGGCTTATATCGCCCACAACTCACTTGTGTTCTACTCGTGCATATGACATCTATGCATAAAACCAGGCTCGGATACCACTGTTGGGGAACGTAGTAATTTCAAAAAATTCCTACGCACACGCAAGATCATGGTGATGCATAGCAACGAGAGGGGAGAGTGTTGTCTACGTACCCTCGTAGACCGTAAGCGGAAGCGTTAGCACAACGCGGTTGATGTAGTCGTACGTCTTCACGATCTGACCGATCAAGTACCGAACGTACGACACCTCCGAGTTCAGCACACGTTCAGCTCGATGACGTCCCTCGAACTCCGATCCCGCCGAGTGTTGAGGGAGAGTTTCGTCAGCATGACGGCGTGGTAACGATGTTGATGTTCTACCGACGCAGGGCTTCGCCTAAGCACCGCTACAGTATTATCGAGGTGGACTATGGTGGAGGGGGGGCACCGCACACGGCTAAGAGATCAATGATCAATTGTTGTGTCTAGGGTGCCCCCTGCCCCCGTATATAAAGGAGCAAGGGGGGGGGGCGTCCGGCCAAGGGGAGAGGCGCGTCGGGAGGAGTCCTACTCCCACCGGGAGTAGGACTTGCCCCCTTTCCTAGTTGGATTAGGACTTGGGAGGGGGAAAGAGGAGGGAGAGAGGAAGGAAGGGGGGCGCCACCCCCCTCTCCTTGTCCTATTCGGACTAGGGGGGAGGGGTGCGCGACCCAGCCCTGGCCGCCTCTCCTCTTCTCCGTAAAGGCCCACTAAGGCCCATTAGCCTCTCGGGGGGTTCCGGTAACCTCCCGGTACTCCAGTAAAATCCCGATTTCACCCGGAACACTTCCGATATCCAAACATAGGCTTCAAATATATCAATCTTCATGTCTCGACCATTTCGAGACTCCTCGTCATGTCTGTGATCACATCCGGGACTCCGAACAACCTTCGGTACGTCAAAACATATAAACTCATAATATAACTGTCATCGTGACGTTAAGCGTGCGGACCCTACGGGTTCGAGAACTATGTAGACATGACCGAGACACGTCTCTGGTCAATAACCAATAGTGGAACCTGGATGCTCATATTGGCTCCCACATATTCTACGAAGATCTTTATCGGTCAGACCGCATAACAACATACGTTGTTCCCTTTGTCATCGGTATGTTATTTGCCCGAGATTCGATCGTCGGTATCTCAATACCTAGTTCAATCTCGTTACCGGCAAGTCTCTTTACTCGTTTCGTAATACATCATCCCGCAACTAACTCATTAGTTGCAATGCTTGCAAGGCTTAAGTGATGTGTATTACCGAGAGGGCCCAGAGATACCTCTCCGACAATCGGAGTGACAAATCCTAATCTCGAAATACGCCAACCCAACATGTACCTTCGGAGACACCTGTAGAGCACCTTTATAATCACCCAGTTACGTTGTGACGTTTGGTAGCACACAAAGTGTTCCTCCGGTAAACGGGAGTTGCATAATCTCATAGTCATAGGAACAGTATAAGTCATGAAGAAAGCAATAACAACATACTAAATAATCAAGTGCTAAGCTAACGGAATGGGTCAAGTCAATCACATCATTCTCCTAATGATGTGATCCCGTTAATCAAATGACAACTCTTTGTCCATGGCTAGGAAACATAACCATCTTTGATTAATGAGCTAGTCAAGTAGAGGCATACTAGTGACACTCTGTTTGTTTATGTATTCACACATGTATTATGTTTCCAATTAATACAATTCTAGCATGAATAATAAACATTTATCATAATATAAGGAAATAAATAATAACTTTATTATTGCCTTTAGGGCATATTTCCTTCAAGGCGCCAGTAGGAGAGGTGTTTAATGCCGGGCAGCACAGGGACGGACGTGTGGCGCTCGGGGCACCGGAGTAGGTTCCTCGACACACGTGTTGATTTAATGGCGGTAGGCATGCTGACATATGCCGTTTCAATGCAACGATAAGGCATGCGTAGCGGGCGACACTCTTGGCCGGCGCACCGCTCCAATGCTGGCTCTAGTGAGCGGCCGCATCTGCTCTGGCCTACATGAATGCGGAGCTGGTGCTCTAGTGGGAAAGCGCGGGAGGGAGAGTGGTTTTGTGTGGGCCAGGTTTGTTGGACGCTTGCGTAGCAGCGGTTCGGACTCCTGCAAAGCCCCACGATTTGCTTTCGGTTTGCAGAAAAAAGGACGCCAGGGCCGGCCTGTGGACGGATGCAGGACCACGCGGTCCGGGCGGTTGCAGGTGGTCGGTGTTGGAGATGCCGTCGGAGACGGCAACGACAGGGGCATACTTTTGCAAATTTTCAATTTGTTTGTGTAGATCTGAATTTTTTTTTGAGCGAATCTGAAAGACAACATTTTAGAAAGAATCGAAGAGACAATGATGTGCAAGAAGGAATAGCAGGCCATGGGCCTTGAGTGATCACAATCGGGCAACGCCATTTTTGGGCCCGTCGGGTAAAATATCATCATCGCCGTTCTCTCTCCGCAGTCGAAGCACGCGCACCCCTTCCTTCCCAGCTCCCTCTCTCCCCCGCCTCCCGAAGAGGAGATAACGCAGGACAGGAAGGTACTCGCGCTCTGACTCCTCTGAATCCATCTGCCTCCGTCAAAGGATTCTTGCCGTGCTCTTCCAGCGGCGCCCTGCGTTCCCCAGCTAGGGCCGGCCGATTTTTCGTCTTTTTTAAAATATTTCATTCAGTTCCGCCACCTGCCGAAGTAGCGAGTTTCTCGGTGGAGGCTGCTACCACAAGAATGCGGTAGGGGCTGCGAACCCACCGGCCGACCAGGGGCGATGGCGGGGGTGCCGCCAAACGCGAGCATGGGGCTGCTCAATCTGGGCGGGTGCGGGGTTTTGCTCCCCTCCCTGCCGCCTAAGTCGAGCGCCGGTCACGGCTTTTTGGTCCCGAGGAGGGACGTCTCCGCGTCGCCGTTGAGCTGGGGTTTGGTCAGACGAGGCAGGTTTCTTGATGCCGGGTTCCGGGCGGCGGGTGCCTTGGCTAGCGGCGAGGCCGGTGCCGGCTCGTCGGAGTTGCGGCACATCGAGAAGGAGCTCACTTTTAGCCCCACATTCACCGACTATGTGAAGATGATGGAGTCGGTGAAGTTGGACAGGAGCAAGAGTTTGCAGGGAGGCGATTCGGATGGCCGGGGTTCCAGGAGGAGGTTCGCGGGCGATGGCGATACATCGGCTGGTAGGCGAGATGATAGGGAGTCAGTTGATCCAAGGAAGAAATCATTTGAGAGGAATAGAGGGGCTCAAAGGGACAGAGGGGGTGACCAAGGTAGGGGTGAGAGGTCAGCGATGAATGACAGCGCAGCAGAATTTGCTGGATTGGTGGGGAAAAGAATAGTGGGTGATGTTAAAAATAGCAGTGATGGTCAGAGGAAAGTTGAAGAATATGTACAGAGAAGAATAATTCGAGGCGAACGAAGCCGAATTGGGGACAGTACTGACAGTGACAACCGCAAGCAGTTTTCATCAGCATCATATGTGAAGACTAGAGATAATAAAGGTGGTGTGGTTGTTCATGAATCAGCAGGGAACAGGCATGCCCAGTCAAATGCACGGAAGGATTTACAAGGACGGGCAACTTCTGTTGTAAGTCGTACTTCTGTGACTCGGGATAGCAGCGTTATATTGAGGAACACCAGGCCTACCAATGCAAGAAGTAATATACACGAACATGACTTCAAATATCCTAGGGAGGGAAAAGTTTCCAGTAGTGAGGTCAATGCTGACAGTAAATTTCAAAGATACCAGCAAAGAACAGAGAATTCAGGAAGAAATCTTGTAGGTAGTTTTAGAGATAATAATGTGGACTATAGCATACCTACTGTAAGCAAAGGATACGGCCATACACAAACATTTTCTGAGAATTATGGTCATCGGATTGATAGTTTGGAGCATGGAAAACCTGAAACAATTCGAATGCACAGAGGAGAAAATGTTCAACAGGGGAAGTTTGTTAGAAGAGATTCAAATGCTGTCGTTGATGATAGGGCTGCTTTCAAGACTTTTGAGGCATTCACTGATGTCAGGAACAGGCCACGGGCTCTTCAAATGGAAATAGAAGAGAGGATTCAGAAATTAGCTAGTCGGTAAGTCTTCATATAATTGCTTGTATTCTAATGCTTTCTGCCATATAAGTTGAACATAGCATCCTCTTATTTTTGTTTGACAGGTGCAATAGCCTCTTTTAATTTGGAAAAATATGGTCCATGATGGTAGTTTACATGTACTCATTAATATTATAATTTTTTATTCAAATTGTATTTAAACTGCTTTGTATCTTCACTAGAGGCACAATTTATCATCATCATTCACATCAAATATACGATAACTCTAAAGGTCTAACCTACTTAGCTTACATTCCCGCTGATCCTTATAAATTACTACATGATAAATAATTCTAAGTGATAATACTGAACTTCTAGAAAGGTCTCGCTCAAATATATTCTTCTGACGCTTAGTGGTTATATGCACAGTTTATAAAGCGGGAATATGTATTCCTTAATCATTATCAGATCGTTCCAACAATAAAAATTACTACCAAGCTATTATTTACATTGTGATGCCTAGATGCAAATTATTATTTACAGTTTGTTTTGGAGAATTCTTGTATACATTTATGCAGATAATTATTTAAAAAGTACATTACTGACGGTAACCCAGCAATGGAACTTGTAAGCTGAGCTGACTACAAAAATATTTTTGTATTTCGTGCTTTCCGCAACTGATTATGATTAATCACGATGAGTCACCATTATCATATATTTTTAGTTAATATCGTACAATTCTATATTTTGAAGGCTCAATGCTACAGATGTAAATACTCCAGAGTGGAAATTCTCCAAGATGATTCATGATGCACAGATCAAATTCACTGATCACTCTATCCTAAGGGTTGTTCAGATATTGGGTCGATATGGAAACTGGAAACGTGTTCTGCAAGTTGTTGAATGGCTTCAATCACGTGAAAGATTCAAGTCCTACAAGAGCAGGTAGAATAGCTGCCCACTTATATGTTTCTATGTTTCTTATCGATCTTAAATCTGCATTTTTTGTTTTTGTATCATGCATTTTAACTGCTTTGATATATGTAGCACAATTATAGTGCTACCAAGTTGTTAACCATATGAATAAGTTGGTTGATCTATGTGCGCATGCTTAAAGTAGTTTCTTGGATTAATTTTTCTTGGTACCTCCACATGATCTCATTAAACGGGTACACTGCTTAGTATATAAAGTGCATATGATCTTTATAAGCACCTTCTGATGTAGGTATATTTATACAACAGTCCTTGATGTTCTTGGGAAGGCAAAGAGACCTTTCGAGGCATTGAATGTATTTTACACCATGCTGGTATAACTTGTACTTATCTTCATCTTATTTTATGCAAAAATACTTATCTTCATCTTATGGTCATCTTATTTAGATGCTGTTCCTATATTTCATTTGCAGGACCAATTATCTTCTTATCCTGACATCGCAGCTTATCATTGTATCGCTGTTACTCTTGGGCAAGCTGGTCTTGTGAAAGAACTATTTGATGTGATTGATTGCATGCGTTCCCCTCCTAAGAAGAAGTTTATGGTGGGCCCCGTTCAGAATTGGGATCCTCGGTTGGAACCAGACCTCATTGTATACAATGCGGTTAGTTCATTTGTAGCAAACATGATATTTGCATGGAATCAGCACAGCATTAGCATGGTGAAGTTTATCAGTTGAACATAACTGCTTCTGCTCATCTGTAGGTTTTGAATGCTTGCGTTCAACAAAAGCAGTGGGAAGGGACATTCTGGGTACTGCAACAGTTGAAAGAGAAGAATATTCGCCCAACTAATACAACATATGGTCTTGTAATGGAGGTAAGCTGATCGTGATACACATACAATACAATATGACACACTCTTTGTATTCTCTCCCACCCAACTATGCTGGGCCCTGAAGGGGAACTTCTACAGACCTCTAGATTTTCTGCAGCATAACAAAGCATTTTTAAAAATATTTTTTTGATCGAACTACACATGAAAGTGCCCTGGTTTCCTAAGAGCAGCTCATTATACAGAATGTTTCACCTGTATTTTTTTAACTTAAGCTTGGTTCTTTTCTGATTTCCACAACACCATGTTATATATAGTAAGCGCAATTCTTGTGCAACATAATCCATTTTTAGTCTAGTTTAACTTCATGGCAGTGCAGGTAATGCTTGTTTGCGGCAAGTATAACTTGGTGTATGAGTTCTTCGACAGGGTGAAGCAAAAATCAATACCTGGTGCATTGAACTATAAAGGTAATAACTACAAGTTGAATAAATGGGTAGTTTAAAGTTCAGGTCTGAGACTTCATGCTGGTTACAGTTCTCGTAAATGCACTCTGGAGAGAAGGAAAGATTGATGAAGCAGTCATGTCCGTGAAGGATATGGAAAATCGTGGAATTGTTGGTTCAGCTAGTCTCTATTATGACCTTGCTCGGTGCCTTTGCAGTGGAGGGCGGTGCAAAGAAGCACTTCTCCAGGTTTGGCTTATACAAGTGCAGTTAATGAGTTAATGTGTAATAACATTTGCCACAGCCCAGCGAAATTCCTTTTGTTAGCTAATTTCACCTTGATTTACTTGCAACTGTCAATTCTTTATTTTTTAAATGTGAGAATAAGTTTACATTGGGCACACTGATGGTTAAGTATTTCAACGAAGTTTAAGAATCAATGAGTTATATATTTTGTTGGTTTGACTGATTTATTGTGATTTTACAATGCAATATTTGCTATCATGGCCTTATGAGCAGAATCAGTGTTATTCTTGATTGTACACTTCACAAGACATATATGGTTTAACAATTTTTGTGCTCAAGCTAGTAAACACCAGATTGCATACATTATATTTTTGTTGAAGTAGGCATTGGGACATGGAACTACTAATATTTAGATGCGAAGCAAGCAGTCAGAACATATGAATTCGGTTCCGGCCCTCTAGTTTTCATTGCAGAGCTTTTGATTCGAGGGTAATTTCTACCAGCTACTAATACTCTTTAAGAAACATGTAGACGCAACTTAGAAATGTGATTCAGGGATTTTTTTAAAATGATTCAGGAATTTTAGGATTCGAATCTTTAGGAAATTTTCCTATGTGGGTTGTTTGGTTTGTAAGGATTGAATGCCGTTGTAGGCCTCCTTTGGTTCATAGGATAGGAATATTGTAGAATAGGAAGTGAGATGACATGCATCTCAATTCCTATAAAGAAAGAGATGCCATTTGATGCATAGGATAGGAAATTTTCCATTGAGTCTAGGCTAATGTTTTTTTTTCCTTTGAAATGTGAAGGATTGGACCCTAAACTACATAGGAATAGGAATCCATTCCTACAAACCAAAGAGCTCCATAGGAATTTTTCCTTTGAAAAATCCTATGAAATTCCTACAAGATTCCTACAAACCAAATGAGGCCGTAGTATTCCCAAGGATTTCTTCGCACAACATTACAAAGGAAATATTCTATTGACTCTCGAATCACTTGGAAATGACCCTTTGTTTCCCCTATGGTGCAATCAAACAAACTTTGGTTCAGATCCAATCTGTAGGACTTCAGTGGGCATTGCAATCCTGCGTTTTTCCTATTCCCATGTTTGGAAATTCCTGCGATCAAAACTTGCGGTCACTTCCGTTTCATTTCGTTAGTGTTTAAGTTTTTTGCTAGCCTAGTTCTTGCTCTTCTTCTAATACAAACTGGCACACGTTTGGGCGCTTGTTCGACATAAAAAAGAACTTTGTGGTCATAAACTCGTAAGAGTTGACAGAGCACCACTACATTCGAGCCTCTGTATCTTATATTGATAACCCCGTAACCTGTCTATGCACTATTTGTGTAATGTCCTCAAGACTGTTTGTTAGCTCTCAACTTTTATCTTAACAACTGTACTCAGGTTGAGAAGATATGCAAGGTCGCGAACAAACCGCTGGTTGTAACCTACACAGGACTTATTCAAACTTGCATCGATAGTGGAAGCATAGAAAATGCTACATACATATTCAAAGAAATGTGCAATTACTGCTCACCTAATAATGTGACTTGCAACATTATGCTGAAGTCATACATTGATCATGGAAAGTTTGAAGACGCGAAAGATCTACTGGAGAATATTCTAAATGGCAGGATAAGGAACAAAGCGGGTTTGGGTCAACAAGCAGTTGCAGACAAGTTTACTTTCAATAGTTTCTTGGATGCTTGTGCTGAAGCAAAAAAGTGGAATGACTTCGAGTACGCATTTCGTGAAATGTTATCTAACGGCTACCATTTTGACGAACGAAGGCACCTACGTATGGTACTTGATGCCTATAGGAGTGGAAAGGTACTTATCTTTTTTTCTTTTTTTTTTTGCGGGTGGAAAGTATCTCATATGCTCATGGTTTTGATTACCCGTGGATGTTCTTAAAAAGTCTAGCTTATAAAGCTAGAATATTTGTTTCACATAATTATTCAGGTCTAAAGCTGAAGTACTCTGGTTAGCCAGTGATAATGTAGGTCATGTCTGACATGGTGATAGGAGCATGTTGTCATATGGCGTAATTATTTTTAAATTGATACACAAAGGCCATATCATGAAGGGGAGCCTTGGCGCAGTGGTAAAGCTGCTGCCTTGTGACCAAGAGGTCACGGGTTCAAGTCCTGAAAACAGCCTCTTATAGAAATGTAGGGAAAGGCTGCGTACTATAGACCCAAAGTGGTCGGACCCTTCCCCGGACCCTGCGCAAGCGGGAGCTACATGCACCGGGCTGCCCTTTACACAAAGGCCATATCATAGTTCCTGCCATTCAGTTTGAAGCGTATGCTAAACCTTTTTTGGGGTGTGTTTACATGCAGACATTTGGGCCCTCATGACAATATGCCTCACTAGATTGTATCCGTAGCCTTGAAAAGGAATTTCAAGTAAAAGAGTAGCATGATAGAATAGGTGTTTCAAATTGAAATTACATTAGGCATGGCCACATGCACGATAGGTGTCGAACTGGTTGGTTAATCCATCTGGAGTGTCTCACCCTTGCTATCTGTTGTCCGTCATTATTCAGGAGCAGCTGCTGGAAGACATATGGGACTACCTGTGTCGCAGTGGTCGGGTTCCACCGTCTGCCATGATAATGGAAAGATTCTGCCTAAAACTGAGACAAGGCCATACGACGGCAGCACTCTCCTGCATCAGCAGCTTTGAGGAGAGCAAGATAGGCAGCGTTTCCTCCAAGTCGTGGTCGAATCTTCTGAACCGGAACGCGGACCTCCTCGAGGAGGAGAGCGTCGCCAAGCTTGTCCAAGAACTCGATGACTTCTCAAGGCCAGGGAGTTCCTGCCCTTCCTTGTATGAAAATATTCTGAGCAGCTGTACAGAATTCCTTGGTGGTTCTGGTGGAAAGGCAGCTTCTGATGGACGGATGCCTTTGTGTAATTCTTGACCGCTATGTTAGCCTCCTATCCTTTCGCCGTTCAAAGTTCGGTTATCAGTGGGTAGGGAACCACTGGTCTGCTTGTGGCTCTCATGCTCTTTTCCAAGAAGACCAACTTTGATGATATTACTACTGTACCAGAGTAGGAGTAGCATTTTGGTTGGGTTGGTTGCTGGTAATTGGCAGAAGCAACCTTTGGCATTGCCATCGTCACCCTTGGCGATGCGTGGCCTAAGCATGTTTGCTTGTTGTTTCATCATCTAATGGTGTAACAGTGACAGTGCGAATAGCTGGTATCACTATGACAGGATACATGGACGATAGTGCATGTTGATAGCTATATGTTCAGTCAGACAAAAATTTCCTGGTCTGTCTAGTTGCACTGGATTTGCAGAGTCTAAAACTATGTCCGCCGCTTGTTTTGGAAGGGCTGGTCCAAATGATCTCGTCTCCGGAAGGCTCCATCTGGAGAAATTTGCGCTCCTGTTGATAGAGTTTCCATCTGTTTCTACGTTGCGTTCGATTGGGACCAGCACACGCGGACAAGCTTGTCGCCGTCGCCGGATTGGTGCCAATTACCAGCCACACCGCAGGACAAGAGTGATTTAACTGTAGACGTTCATGTCGTGCCATACTAGTCTATCACTCCACTCCATGTTAAGATCCAAAGAAAAATCTACCACTCCTTTGATCAGATGGTGATAGCTTTGGACCATGTAGCCGCCTTCTCCTCTCCTCTCTAACCTTGGTCGTTCTTACTACTCCCATAAGGCTAGTTATAGTGGGAGTAACTTAGCTAGTAACATAGCGGCTTTCAAAACAAATTTGCTTATGTGGCATGTATTTAATGAGGGGAGATGCGTTTAGAATAACATAATATGTTACTGTAACATAGCGCTTCCCAAGATGAGATGAGTCTACAATCTAATAAATGAAGCCATCTATGATACTACTACTATATTACTTTGCACTATGAATGTAGTAACTTAGAATAGTGTCATATGCATGACACTAGTATAAGTTACTCCCCACTATGACCAGCCTAAGCGTGCTTCAATTAATATGGACCAGAGGAGTAACTGTCTTCACCGGTGAACACCACCACCCTACCTCTGGCAATTTCTATGACGTCGTGAGGTTGGGGAGGCTATTTTTCTTTCTTCATATTTTTAGATATGTCACTGTTTGTTGTCTCAACAACGACAGTGATAATATCGGCTTGCGTAATAATTGTCATCATTCTCCCTCCACATGGTATTGCCTCGAATGCCAATCGAGATGTGAGTTTTGTGCCACATCGATTTGGAGTTTCAGACCGTGTAGTCCGACCAACCATGGCATGACTTGTTTACAACTCCTATGGGCTCAGATGGATGTGTGGTGTGGATCCTGGTTTTCGGGAGCAGCGACAACTGATACTCCGACCTATGCGTGAAGTTAGTGCACCTTGATCTTATGATCTACTTGAAGATGTGGATAAATAGAGAGAACGATGGTACCTAAAGGGATCTCGTCAGTGTTGATGATGTCACAATAGTTTTTTACTTAGATTCAGACGACCCCTGATTGGTAAAACTCATATCTCCTACTTATGGTGTACTTGATCAGTGGGAAATTGCTACAATGGAGTATATCCGGCAAGACTTGACCTATGTAACCTACAATGGAGAACTAGGTCAAGGCTTGGCCTATGGAGAGCAAGACCTGACTTTTATATAGTTTGGCATGTGCCGGTAATTAGGCAGTTTTCTTCAGAGAGATATGACACGATCTAGTGATCCCGCAGTGAACTCCCGTAACGAGAATATTCCAGACTGAACGCACACAATGTTATCTCTTTTGGGTGCATACTCACGCGAAATGTTATCCCCTTTGGGTCATACTCGTAGGTGGACTTGGTTTGTGCGCGCCCATAGGGTATACCCCTCCGACTATATACCTATACACATCGACAATGCCCTATTCTGGCTAGAGCGATAATTCAAGAGTTTGGTTTTGTTGAAGATGAAGGCTGTCAATGATTTGTTTGATCTTGGTTTGTGTGTTTGCTGGGAGCCTTTGTGTGAAAATCACTTTACTATCCTTCAGAAAATGACATTTCCAAGTCTTGTATTTCGTTTCATAAACGACATATTGCCTGGTTTATCAGTTTAATGGAATCCATGGTTTTCTGTAAAAAAAAGAAACTTTGAGCCATCTAGAATTATATTTATTTATTTATTTATAAAAACCATGTGTTAATGAGTCAAATATGTCTTGTAATTTAAAATGGATGGTGTATGACGCTACAGAATATTGACTCTATTTTCATGAATATTCCTTGATTTATGGAACTCCGCCTATGTTATCTCAACATAGCCGGTCCCAAGCCCGGGTGAAGGAGGAGGGTTGTGATAGGCTTGGTGAGCCAACGTAAAAACTCAGCCACTCTTATGGAGATGAAACCCAAAATATTTTCGTTGGGGCGTAACCCTCTCAGCGACACGCCACATCAGAACCTGGGTGTGGTGGCAAATGGGCAAGGGCGGGGCCATCACCCCCCTGGTGGCACACCCTATCTTGATATGGATATGGTGGCAAGTGAGCGAGGATCGGGTCGTCACATTCTTAGTGGCGCGCTACATCGGCGCCCGGATGTAGTGGAAAATGAGCAAGGGTCTTCACATTTGACTCGACGAGTGCGAAGGGTAAGGAAGCTAGCCGAGCCTAGGAGGATTCGCCTAGGTAGCTGGAACGTAGGGTCTCTGACAGGGAAGCTTCGGGAGCTAGTTGATGCAGCGGTGAGGAGAGGTGTTGATATCCTTTGCATCCAAGAAACCAAATGGAGGGGACAAAAGGTGAAGGAGGTGGAGGATACCGGCTTCAAGCTATGGTACACGGGGATGGCTGCAAACAGAAATGGCGTAGTCATCTTGATCAACAAGAGCCTCAAGTATGGAGTGGTAGACGTCAAGAGACGTGGGGACCGGATTATCTTGGTCAAGCTGGTAGTTGGGGACTTAGTTCTCAATGTTATGAGCGTGTATGTCCCGCAAGTAGACCACAATGAGAACACCAAGAGGGTGTTTTGGGAAGGCCTGGTGTATGCTCTTTGCGGATGATGCTAGTTGACGATAGTTAGACGGGGGTAAATAGGAAGTTAGAGTTACGGAGACAAACCTTGGAACCAAAGGGTTTAGGCTTAGTAGAACTAAAACCGAGTACATAATGTGCAGTTTCAGTACTACTAGGTGTGAGGAGGAGGAGGTTAGCCTTGATGGGCAGGTGGTACCTCAAAAGGAACCTTTCGATATTTGGGGTCAATGCTGCAGGAGGATGGGGGTATTGATGAATATGTGAATCATCAAATGAAAGCAGGATGGATGAAGTGGCGCCAAGCTGCTGGCATTCTCTGTGACAAGAGAGTGCCACAAAAGCTAAAAGGCAAGTTCTACAGGACGGCGGTTCAACCCGCAATGTTGTATGGCGCTGAGTGTTGGCTGACTAAAAGGCGACATGTTCAACAGTTGGTTGTGGTGGATATGCGTATGTTGAGATGGATGTGTGGCCACACGAGGAAGGATCAAGTCCGGAATAATGATATACGAGATAGAGTTGGGGTAGCACCAATTGAAGAGAAGCTTGTCCAACATCGTCTGAGATGGTTTGGGCATATTCAGCGCTGGCCTCCAGAAACTCCAGTGAATAGCGGATGGCTAAAGCGTGCGGAGAATGTCAAGAGAGGTCTGTATATGATCAAAATTAGGTCTAGAGGGGGGGGGGGTGATTAGACTACTTGACCAAATAAAAATTTAGCCTTTTCCCAATTTTAAGTCTTGGCAGATTTTAGCAAGTTAGCACAAGTCAAGCAATCAACCTATACATGCAATTCTAAGATTGTAGCAGCGAAAAGTAAAACATTGCATATGAAGGTAAAGGGAAGGGTTTGGAGAAGGCAAACGCAATATAGACACGGAGATTTTTGGCGTGGTTCCGATAGGTGGTGCTATCGTACATCCGCATTGATGGAGACTTCAACCCATGAAGGGTAACAGTTACGTGAGTCCACGGAGGGATCCACCCATGAAGGGTCCACGAAGAAGCAACCTTGTCTATCCCACCATGGCCATCGCCCATGAAGGACTTGCCTCACTTGGGTAGATCTTCACGAAGTAGGCGACCTCCTTGCCCTTACAAACTCCTTGGTTCAACTCCACAATCTTGACGGAGGCTCCCAAGTGACACCTAACCAATCTAGGAGACACCACTCTCCAAAAGGTAATAGATGGTGTGTTGATGATGAACTCCTTGCTCTTGTGCTTCAAATGATAGTCTCCCCAACACTCAACTCTCTCTCATAGATTTGGCTATGGTGGAAGATGATTTGAGTGGAAAGTAACTTAGGGAAGGCTAGAGATCAAGATTCTTGTGGTTGGATTGGAATGCCTTGGTCTCAAACATGAGTAGGTGGTTCTCTCTCAAAAAATGAGTAGTGGAAGTGTAGGCACATTCTAATGGATCTCTCACAAATGGAGAAGGGGGTGGAGGGGTATATATAGCCTCCACACAAAATCCAACCGTTACACACTTTTTACCCAACTCGGTCAGATCGAATAGAAGAACTCGGTGAGACCGATTTAGTTCAAAATGTGAACGTTAGGAATCTCAGTGGGACCGAGGAGATCAACTCGGTGGGACCGATGTGCTAGGGCTAGGGCAAAACCTCATCGGTGAGACCGATCGCATAAACTCGGTGAGACTGATTTCAACAACTGATCAAACAGAGAGTTGGTCAAGCAAACTCGATGGGACCGATCGCTCCT
Organism: Triticum aestivum; assembly: GCF_018294505.1. Lineage (NCBI taxonomy): Eukaryota > Viridiplantae > Streptophyta > Magnoliopsida > Poales > Poaceae > Triticum > Triticum aestivum. Next base: position 502,250,134 of record NC_057801.1, on the reverse strand, counting down.
TTCGGTGAGACCGAAATGTTACAGAAGGGGAACAAAGAGTTTGCAATGCGAACTCGGTGGGACTGATCGCTCATTTCGGTGAGATCGAAATGTTACAAAGGTAAACAGAGATTTTGCAAAGCCATCTCGGTGAGACCGAGAGCCGTATCGGTGAGACCAAATTGATTAGGGTTTCTGGCTATGGCCATGTCAAATGAACTCGGTGGCATTTGATAGATCAAATCGGTGGGGCCGAGTTTGACTTTAGGTTTTGGACAAAGGTGGAAATGCGAAAATGGCTGAGGGTTTTGGAGTAATATCACTAAGCACTTTGAGCAAGTAGACCATTAAGCAACACCTCATCCCCTTTTAGTACTATTGGATTTCCTATGGACTTAGTGTGATCTTGGATCACTAAAATTAAAATGAAGAGTCTCGAGCCTTTGCCAATCTTCGTCCTTAGCATTTTGAGGGGTCCGCATCTCTAGTCCATGCCATGCCAATCATTGAACTTCCTGAAATATTTAACTTGAATGGATATTAGTTCAATGAGCTATATGTTGTTATGAATTACCAAAACCACTCGGGGATTAGTTGCACTTTCAATCTCCCCCTTTTTGGTAATTGATGCCAACATATAGATCAAAGCTTCGACAAATGATAATATAAAAGAAATACATCATCACTTTGAGAAGTATGTGATAAGCAAGAGCTCCCCCTAAATTTGTGCATTATTTAAAATTTGCTTTTGAATGCAAATGCACAATCGATTAGGATCATGGGTCACTCTTCCATGTCACATACATCTTGGTGGAGCGCTAAAAATGATAAGCTATAAGAAACATGCACTCATCACCAAGAACCAACATGAATGATCATACACAAGTGTGTAGGACCTTGAGAAGAGGTGTCTAGAGAGGGGGGGGGGGTGATTAGACACTAAGTACCAAAGTTGCAGTTTTTAACCCTTTTTAAGTTTAAGTGGAGTTTAGGCACAAATTTAACATTCACAACACATAGCAAGCAAGCGTGCAAAGAGTATATGAGCAGCGGAAAGTAAAGCATGCAACTTGCAAGAATGTAAAGGGAAGGGTTTTGGAGGATTCAAACGCAATTGGAGACACGGATGTTTTTGGCGTGGTTTCGATAGGTGGTGCTATCGTACATCCACGTTGATGGAGACTTCAACCCACGAAGGGTAACGGTTGCGCGAGTCCACGGAGGGCTCCACCCAAGAAGGGTCCATGAAGAAGCAACCTTGTCTATCCCACCATGGCCGTCGCCCACGAAGGACTTGCCTCACTAGCGGTAGATCTTCACGAAGTAGGCGATCTCCTTGCCCTTACAAACTCCTTGGTTCAACTCCACAATCTTGTCGGAGGCTCCCAAGTGACACCTAGCCAATCTAGGAGACACCACTCTCCAACAAGTAACAAATGGTGCGTTGATGATGAACTCCTTGCTCTTGTGCTTCAAATGATAGTATCCCCAACACTCAACTCTCTCTCATAGGATTTGGATCTGGTGGAAAGAAGATTTGAGTGGAAAGCAACTTGGGGAAGGCTAGAGATCAAGATTCATATGGTAGGAATGGAATATCTTGGCCTCAACACTTGAGTAGGTAGTTCTCTCTCAGAAATAGGATGCTGGAAGTGTAGGCTTGTTCTGATGGCTCTCTCCACGAATGAAGAGGAGGTGGAGGGGTATATATAGCCTCCACACAAAATCTAACCGTTACACACAATTTACCAATCTCGGTGGGACCGAATCAATAAACTCGGTCAGACCGATTTTAGTAAATCTAGTGACCATTAGGATTTTCGGTGGGACCGAAATGCAACTCGGCAGGACCGATATGGTTAGGGTTAGGGCATAACGTAATCTCGGTGAGACCGATTACACAAACTCGGTAAGACCGATTTTGGTAATTAGCTAACCAGAGAGTTGGTCAGGCAAACTCGGTGGGACCGATTACTCAAACTCGGTGGGACCGATTTTGGTAATAAGTTAACCAGAGAGTTTGCATTGTAATCTCGGCAGGACCGATTGCTCAAACTCGGTGAGACCGATTTTGATAATGGACATACACAGAGAGATTACAATCCCATCTTGGTGAGACCGAGATCCCTATCGGTGAGACCGATTTGCCTAGGGTTTGTGGCAGTGGCTATGACATCTAAACTCGGTGGCGCCGGATAGAAAGAATCGGTATGGCCGATTTTGGCTTTGGGTTTAGGTCATTTGTGGATGTGAGAAAGTAGCTGAGGGTTTTGGAGCATATCACTAAGCACATGAAGCAAGAGGCTCATTAAGCAACACCTCATCCCTCCTTGATAGTATTGGCTTTTCCTATAGACTCAATGTGATCTTGGATCACTAAATGTAAAAAGAAGAGTCTTGAGCTTGAATCTTGAGCCGATCCTTTGTCCTTAGCATCTTGAAGGAGTTCCCACATCCTTTAGTCCATGCCACTCCAATGTTGAACTTGTCTGAAACATACTAGATAAAAGTGTTAGTCCAACAAGAGATATGTTGACATTAATTACCAAAACCACCTAGGGAGCACTTGTGCTTTCAATCTCCCCCTTTTTGGTAATTGATGACAACATACATCAAAGCTTTTAGATAAAGATATAGAGAATAGCAAGTAAAGCTTTGGAAAGACATGTAACAAACATAGGCTCCCCCTACATGTATGCAATCATGTGAATATGGAATATAGAAGCATTTGAGAGCATAACCATGACAGAGTAGGCAATGTGTTACATGTATCTTGGCCATATGCATCAGAGCAAAGAATATTAAAGAAAATACTTTCATGCTCACGAGTCCTTCTGGAAAACAGTATGTACATCAGCAAGAATTCCTCATACACATGAGTGTGAAGCATATACTTACCTTGTAGTCTTGAGTTGGCTTAGGATGGAATGAACCTGCACAAACAAGGTTAGATAACACAGGTACATCTACTAGCCAAAGCAAACAGAAGAAACTACAAGAATACCAAGACTGGGATGACATGTAGAGAGTGAGTACTAAGTACCACATTTGATTAGACATGTCCCCAAGAGTATAGATATGCAATGAATTTAAATGATTTCTTTCCCTTAGATGTCTTGCCCCCTGAATCTAGCATGGGATACTGGGAGAAGATAGGGAACAGAAAATCAGAGCTGAAAGATATAAATGAATAGTGCTAATGCAAACTAATACAAGTAAGCACATATGAACATGTCTTTCCCCTCAAGAAGACATGTGGCATCTCTCCTCTTGAACATCAAACATCTGGGATCCTTGAGAAATACTTTCTACTAGTATTCTCTCCCCCTGGAGATCTCTCTCACTCTCCCTGAAGGATCTCTCTCCCCCTGAGAAGGTGATACTCTCTCTAAAATGATAAGCTTTGATGTGATCTCTCTCTCCCCCTTTGACATCAATTTCCAAGAAGGGCTTGATAAAGATGTGATCTCTCTCTCCCTCTAGAATTTGTCGTGAATGGGTTTGATCCTTGAGTCACAACATAAAGCACTTGATAAAATGTGATGCTTGTTAGAGGACAAGATTCATTGAGTGGAGCTGGATCAGAAGAAACTTAGAAAAAGTGGCAAACTGTTTTTCCTGTGGTGAAATCGGTGGCACCGAGTTGTATGCTTCGGTTGTACCGAAAGAATTCGGTTGGACCGAAAATATCAAATCGGTGAAACCGAGTTCATCACAAAGAAAACACTTGTCACTGCAGCTCACTGGACTAGTAAGATCTCACAAAGATTTGCAAGGAATTAACTGAATGATATGCAATGAATTGATGCATAAAATGCAGAGCAAACAAACGAAAAAAATAAAGAAATCTAGATGAAGTTTTTTTTGAAAGGGGAAACAAATATGCATGAGACAAATGCAAAAACACAGAGACAAACACAAGAGAACTTCATCTAGAGATGGTCGGCGACAAAGTCACCTATGTTAGAGTATATTGACTTAGGAGTCAAGTGAGATCACTTGATCATAGGTCATACTCATCGTTTAAGCTCAAAATGGGGTTACCATTTTTTCGTTTAAGCATCTTGATGTATTCACATCTTGTCGAGTTGCTTTAGCTCATGTCTCGGAGTAAAGCTTCTCTAAGATGGAATAACATACCTTGGTTGGTGGTGTAGATCATGTAGTTGAACTTGTGTGGGTTGCTCAAGGTTGATGTAGCTCATCAAGAGTTGGGAGCACCACTTGGAATTTGAGTCCATCTACCTACATGGGTTAGTTTTTGCAAGGAAGAGCACTTGTCTATCCAAAAATGACAATCATGAAGCTTAACATAGAATTTGTCAAAGGATATGTTTGAATGGTTTCGTGCTTCCTTGTCTTCAACCACCTTTGTATAGAGACTTGGTGATGTAGAGATTGCTCAAGATGTGAGTAGATTACAATCTCATGGAATTTGATTCAACCAAGTACCTACATTGGTTAGATAACATGCAAGATGCAAATATGTCCATGACATAAGATTTTCATCATAAGAGAGATATCAAGGATTAGTCATAAGCTCATGTCTTGCATGTATCCAATGGAGTTTCTACTCCAAGTTTGAAGCATCTATGATGTTTAATTCTCCTCTCAACCTGCAAAACACTTTCTCATCAAGAGGTTTAGTGAATATATCTGCTAATTGCTTTTCGGTGCGAACATGCTTAAGATCAATGTCACCCTTAGCAACATGATCTCAGATGAAATGATGACGAACTTCAATATGCTTAGTTCGAGAATGTTGCACAGGATTATGTCCAATTTTGATAGCACCTTCATTGTCACAAAGCAATGCAACATGTTTCACATATATCCCATAATCTTTAAGAGTTTGGGTCATCCAAAGTAATTGAGCACAACATGAACCAGCGGCATTGTACTCTGCTTCGGCGGTGGATAAGGATACCGGGTTTTGTTTCTTGGAGGACCAAGACACAAGAGATCTACCAAGAAATTGACAAGTACCCGAAGTGGACTTTCTATCAACCTTGTCTCCGGCATAGTCTGAGTCAGAGTAGCCAACAAGATCGAAAGAGGCCCTCTTAGGATACCAAATGCCAAAATTTGGTGTATGTATTAAGTATCTCACTATCCTTTTCACAGCCTTAAGATGACTTTCTTTAGGAGCAGCTTGATATCTTGCACACATGCACACGCTTAGCATAATATCGGGACATGAAGCACATAGGTATAACAATGAACCAATCATAGAGCGATAAACCTTTTGATCAACCGGTTCACCATCTTTGGTCAAATCAAGATGTCCACTAGTAGGCATGGGTGTAGACATACCTTTGCATTCTTGCATATTGAACTTCTTGAATAAGTCCTTAGTGTACTTCGTTTGAGAGACAAAGGTACCTTCCTTAGTTTGCTTGATTTGCAACCCAAGAAAGAATTTGAGTTCACTCATCATTGACATCTCAAACTTCTCCGACATTAGCTTTCCAAACTTCTCACTAAAATGAGGGTTAGTCGATCCAAATATGATATCATCAACATAAATTTGGCACACAAATAGTTCTCCATTAACCCTTTTAGTGAAAAGAGTAGAATCAATTTTCCCAATTTCAAATCCCTTTCCAAGAAGAAATTTAGTTAAGCATTTGTACCAAGCTCTAGGAGCTTGTTTAAGACCACAAAGAGCTTTGTGAAGTTTGTAAACATGATTTGGTTTCTTAGGATTGACAAAGCCGGGAGGTTGTTTAACATAAACTTCCTCCTCTATTTCACCATTTAGAAAAGCACTTTTAATGTCCATTTGGTACAATGTGATATCATGGTGATTAGCATAGGCAATTAAGATGCGAATAGACTCAAGTCTAGCAACAGGATCATAAGTCTCACCATAGTCCATACCTTCGACTTGTGTGTAGCCTTGGGCGACGAGACGTGCTTTGTTGCGAACTACTTGTCCATCTTCATCTTGCTTGTTGTGAAACACCCATTTGGTACCGATGATGTTGTGGTTGTTGTCGGGCTTCTCAACCAATGTCCAAACTTGGTTTCTCTCAAAGTTGTGTAGCTCTTCATGCATAGCGTTTATCCAATCCGGATCTTCCAATGCTTCTTCAACCTTCATAGGTTCAATGCTAGAGATGAAAGAATAGTTTTCACAAAAGTTAGCTAAACGAGTTTTAGAGCGAGTGATTCTCCCGATTTGAATATCATTGTAGATTTGCTCGACGGGATGGTCTTTAGCAATTCTTGCTCGAACTCGTGAAAGCTTTTGCTTGGATCTTGGCTGAACTTCTTCTTCATCATCTTCTTCTTCTTCTTGATCTTCTTCATTGTTGGCGTTGTCGTTCTCTTGTCGTGGTGGAGAAGGAGGTCCTTGACGTTCATCTTGATGCACTTCCTCGTTTTCTTCATCTTGGTGTGTCCCACTTGTGGATGCTTCCGTATCAACTCTTGGTTCACCTTGTCGTGAAGTAGAAGCTTCCACTTGGATGGACGAGGTACTCTCCTTCACCTCCGTTCGACGGACCTTGCCAATAGACAAGTCTTGGATTACTTCCGAAGGATCTTTGTCTCCTACATCAATTGGCAATTGCTCGGTGAGGAGCTCGTATGCCGTCTTGCCGAGTAGCTTGTGAAGATACAAGCGATTTGTTGCATGACAAGCTGTCTCAACCGCTTCTGCCCAAAAGTGCTTCAACGTCTTGTACTCATCAAGCATCGTTCTCGCCATTTTGATGAGCGTCTGGTTCTTCCTCTCAACAACTCCATTTTGTTGAGGTGTGTACGTAGCCGAGAACTTGTGTGAAATCCCTTCTTCGTCAAGAAAGGTGTCCACATTTGCGTTCGAACTCCATTCCGTTGTCGCTGCGAACCTTCTTGATCTTCACTTCAAATTGATTTTGGGCCTTCCTAGCGAAGTTCTTGAAGATCTTTTGGACCTGCGATTTATCATTGAGAAAGAACACCCACGTAAATCTTGAAAAATCATCAACTATAACTAGACCAAAAGAATTTCCACCGAGACTCTTGTAAAGTTGGGACCAAAGAGATCCATGTGAAGTAGCTCAAGTGGCCTCCTTGTGGTCATGATGTTCTTCACGGGATGCCTTCCTCCAACCTGTTTAACTGCTTGACAAGCACTGCAAAGTCTATCCTTATCAAATATGACATTGTTAACACCAAGGATATGATTTCCTTTAATAAGCTTGTCAAGGTTTCTCATGCCAACGTGACCTAGTCGTCTATGCCATAACCAACCTTTTGAGGATTTAGCAATGAAGCAAGTTTTAGGTTGGGCCTTTTTAGTGAAATCAACAATGTATAGATCACCTCTACGTATACCGGTAAAGACCATTTTATGATTGTCTCGACGAAACACTTGGCAATCAACTTCAGTAAATAAGACATTGAAACCAAAGTCAACAAGTCTAGATACTGAAAGTAAGTTGTATCCAAGAGATTCAACGAGCATGACATTTTGTATGGAGCTATCATGTGAGATGGCCACCTTACCAAGGCCAACCACCTTACCCTTTGAGTTGTCACTGAAAGTGACATACTTTCGAGGACTATCATTATCAGCAAGCTCACGAAACATGTATTTATCTCCGGTCATGTGATCGGTACATCCACTATCAAGAACCCATTCCTTTCCTCCTGACATATATCCCCGAAGATTTGCCATAAGACCAAAGTGTCTCATTGCATCATCAAGATCAAAGTCATCATCATCATCCTCATCATAGTATCCATGTTCAACATCGTCATGTGGTGGATCAAATCCTAGAGAGGGTGATTTGTTAGAGTGATTTTGACAATGATCTTGTCTATGAATTTTTATAACTTCGGAAATAATATCACTAATAATACCAACATTTCCTTTGGCACGCATAAGATTTGTAAGCTCAAATAGACGATCACCAAACATAGGATCACTAGTATTCATCTTACTCAAGGCAATAGACTTATGAAGAATTTCATCAAGATTTTTCAAAGAATAATCAGGAAATCGTTCCTCAAGAAATTTCCATATAGTGTAGGCACACTCAAGAGTAGGCAATTTTATAATCAAGTTTCTAGGCAAGCCTCTAGTGATAAGATTAACAGTTCTAACATTCCTAATCATGTCAATACACTCATCAAGGGTAGGATGTATAGGATCAACATAAGGTGCACAAGGGCTAGCAATGTACTTGTTCAAATGATATTGATTGAAAATTACAAGCATCTCATTTTTCCACTCATGAAAATACTCCCCATCAAGAATAGGCACTCTATGTCTAAGACTCCCCAAAGTAGACTCATCCATCTTCCTCCAATGGTGATTAAACCAAGGCAATGGAGACCAAAGCTCTGATACCACTTGTAGGACCTTGAGAAGAGGTGTCTAGAGGGGGGTGATTAGACACTAAGTACCAAAGTTGCAGTTTTTAACCCTTTTTAAGTTTAAGTGGAGTTTAGGCACAAATTTAACATTCACAACACATAGCAAGCAAGCATGCAAAGAGTATATGAGCAGCGGAAAGTAAAGCATGCAACTTGCAAGAATGTAAAGGGAAGGGTTTTGGAGGATTCAAACGCAATTGGAGACACAAATGTTTTTGGCGTGGTTCCGATAGGTGGTGCTATCGTACATCCACGTTGATGGATACTTCAACCCACGAAGGGTAACGGTTGCGCGAGTCCACGGAGGGCTCCACCCAAGAAGGGTCCACGAAGAAGCAACCTTGTCTATCCCACCATGGCCGTCGCCCACGAAGGACTTGCCTCACTAGCGGTAGATCTTCACGAAGTAGGCGATCTCCTTGACCTTACAAACTCCTTGGTTCAACTCCACAATCTTGTCGGAGGCTCCCAAGTGACACCTAGCCAATCTAGGAGACACCACTCTCCAAGAAGTAACAAATGGTGCTTTGATGATGAACTCCTTGCTCTTTTGCTTCAAATGATAGTCTCCCCAACACTCAACTCTCTCTCATAGGATTTGGATCTGGTGGAAAGAAGATTTGAGTGGAAAGCAACTTGGGGAAGGCTAGAGATCAAGATTCATATGGTAGGAATGGAATATCTTGGCCTCAACACATGAGTAGGTAGTTCTCTCTCAGAAATAGGATGCTGGAAGTGTAGGCTTGTTCTGATGGCTCTCTCCACGAATGAAGAGGAGGTGGAGGGGTATATATAGCCTCCACACAAAATCTAACCGTTACACACAATTTACCAATCTCGGTGGGACCGAATCAACAAACTCGGTCAGACCGATTTTAGTAAATCTAGTGACTGTTAGGATTTTCGGTGGGAATGAAATGCAACTCGGTAGGACCGATATGGTTAGGGTTAGGGCATAACGTGATCTCGGTGAGACCGATTACACAAACTCGGTAAGACCGATTTTGGTAATTAGCTAACCAGAGAGTTGGTCAGGCAAACTTGGTGGGACCGATTACTCAAACTCGGTGGGACCGATTTTGGTAATAAGTTAACCAGAGAGTTTGCATTGTAATCTCGGCAGGACCGATTTCTCAAACTTGGTGAGACCGATTTTGATAATGGACATACACAGAGAGATTACAATCCCATCTCGGTGAGACCGAGATCCCTATCGGTGAGACCGATTTGCCTAGGGTTTGTGGCAGTGGCTATGACATCTGAACTCGGTGGCGCTGGATAGAAAGAATCGGTATGGCCGATTTTGGCTTTGGGTTTAGATCATTTGTGGATGTGAGAAAGTAGCTGAGGGTTTTGGAGCATATCACTAAGCACATGAAGCAAGAGGCTCATTAAGCAACACCTCATCCCTCCTTGATAGTATTGGCTTTTCCTATAGACTCAATGTGATCTTGGATCACTAAAATGTAAAAAGAAGAGTCTTGAGCTTGAAGCTTGAGCCAATCCTTTGTCCTTAGCATCTTGAAGGAGTTCCCACATCCTTTAGTCCATGCCACCCCAATGTTGAACTTGTCTGAAACATACTAGATAAAAGTGTTAGTCCAACAAGAGATATGTTGACATTAATTACCAAAACCACCTAGGGAGCACTTGTGCTTTCAAAGTGTAATGGATATCATCAAGCAAGCACACATTAAAGCATAGTATAATCAGACACATGATCATAAGATTATCTCACACATGAGCACAAATATTGTAGCACACATCAAACAAGCAAACAAACTATCAAAGTAGCAAGAGAGCAACAAAAAGGCAAAATGCTGTCTCTCTCTCAGCCTAATGATCTATACACTTTCTCCCCCTTTGGCAACAAGTTACCAAAAAGCTTGAAAATGCATAGTGCTATATGGCACTCTAGGCACGATCTCCGGGAGCTCCTGAAGGGGTCTTCTGGCTGGTTGCTCCGGTGTGCGTAGATGGAATGGAGAGGAGTCCGTTTGCAAAAGCTTCATTTGATGTCTGTGGAGCTGGAGGAGTTGAAATCGGAGGAATCACTGAGGCAGTTGCTGCAGGTGCTGACAATGTATTCCTGGTATCACTGGCAACTGGCACAGCTGAAGACCTTTGTGCCCTTGGCATTTGCTGAAAGGCATCTGTGGTTGGTCCGTCACTCCTTTCTTCAAGCTCTTCCTGGAGTCTCTCCACAGTTGATTGAATCTCTGTGACCTTCACATATAGATCATGAATTTTTGTCTCAATGATCCTCTCAAGACTCTCTTGATTCTGAGTCAGGGTGGCCAATCCCTTCTCAATCCTCACGGTAGCCTCAAGCAGATAACTGAGTTGATCCTGCTTGGTCTTGAGCATCACTAGTGAAGCATCTAAAGCACTAGCTGGTTTTGCTGCTTTAGCAGCCTTTGCTTTCTCTCTCTTCTCCTGGGCTTCTGCACATCTTGGATGAGATGCATCCATGACAACCTCATTGTCCTCAAATTCTGGCCTCAGGGGAAGATGCTCTTTGTCAAGAAGATATGTCCCTGTCCCCATCTTGGAGTTGATAAGCATCTGAATGTGAGGGGCATATCCACAAGATCTCTTCCGATCAGCTGCAGTTCCCTTTACTATTTCAACAATGAGACTCATTACCTTGAACTTTTGTGGCACATCAAACAAGTGAAGCAAGTTGATTGAGTGACCATGGATCATCCTATGATCTCCTGACTTGGGCAACAAAGTGTGCCTCGGAATAGTGTTGATGGTGGTCAAGCCAGAGAGAAGATAATAGATAGACCCAAACTTATGAGTCTCCAAAGCCTTATCAGGAATCTCTTGGTACATATGTGCCATGGAGTTGTGGTCTTTCCTGGTCTTGGCATACACATCTATATCATTCTCATCTTCGGTAGGGGCATTGATCAACTTGGCTCACTCAGCAATTGTAGACTGATACCTAGTTCCTTCAGTCATCCAGACTATCTTGCCATCCAGATAGAAATGAGTAGTGGAGTAGAATTCCATAATCATCTCATCATTCCACTTTGTCAATTTCTGTCCAACAAATTTGTCAACCTCATTCATCTTGAAGCTCTCATGCACTCCAGGGAAGAAATTTTCATTGTCATCTCATGCCACACACAATGGGTTTCTTGTCCAGCAACACTGTTTCATAAAAGTCCTATTGTTCCTTGGTGTGGAAATGATAATCAACAACAGTCCTTCTCCTAACATCATAGGGATCAGACTGTTTCCACAATCTCAGACCTGCATCTTTTCTGTCCTTCATATTCTCAGCAATGGGATGATCATCACTCTGATTAGGAATCTTTGGCTTTAGCTTTCTGAGCACTTGATGTTCTTCTTCCTCTTGAACTTCTGGCACTGGGGCCTTGTTCTTCTCCGTAGCAGGGATGTTCCTGGTGGATCTCTTGGGTGCAGTGGGTTTTGAATCTTGAGAAAATGGCTTGGGGGCTGTCTTGGGCTTAGATGGAGCAGCCCCAGACTTAATGGCATGCCCCATGAGCTTTTGGGTCTTTGCAGGAGGCGCAACAGCCTCTTCCTCCTCCTCTTCTTCAGAATCTCTAACCATAGAAGGTTTGCCAATGACCCTGGCCATAGTCTTCTTGACTCTTTCCTTCCTCTTCTTACCTCCAACAACCTCTTCCTTCTTGGTTCAAGAGTGAAATCCATGGTTTCTTGAGTGGAGGCTCTGGCTTTGGACATGGGAACTCTCTTGGCAGGAGCTTTATTCTTCATAACAGGCTTTGTGGTGGCAGCAGCACCATACTCCTTCTTGAGCACTTTCTTCTTTGAGGTCACCTCCTCAACTTCAAAGTCCTCATCCTCTGAATCTGAGGTTTTCATCTTCCTGTGCCTAGTTGTGGTCTTAGGTAAGTTTCTTGGGGTGCTTCTGCTTCCTTCATCATAACTTCTATTGGAGGGACTAGTGCCCTCACTGAGATTCACTTGCTCCTCTGACCTGTTCTGACTGTCACTGCCCTCGGACATCTCTGAAACTATCCTGTGAATAGATAGGTATAGGTAGAGCGGATGAGCATCACAAAGCATAGCTATTTTCAAAAATATTGAGTAAAAAACTTAATTTTAGTTTTCTGCAGAAGGCATTTCGGAGCTATCGACATGACTAACTTGGTGACACCGAAGCAGCTATGGAGTCTAAACAAGCGATTTTGGTCAGACCGAAATGCAGCTCGGTGACTCCGAGATGCTAGGGTTTCACAAAGTGAGTGATTTTGGTTAAACTGATTCTATGCTTCCGCCAGACCAAGTTGTACTTGTGCAATGGCCTGAGCCAAATCGGTGAGACCGAGATCTTCAGATCGGTCGCTCCGAGATGAATTCGGCGGAAACCTAACCCTAAGTTTTTGCATCTAATCTAATCCAAACGAACTTTCTGGTGGATAGATTGATCTCATACGTGGCTAGAACAATGGCAACAATCTCTGTGCAGGAATCAGATACAAGAACGCACAAAGAGATCGAGTCCGTACCCTAACTTGGCGACAAACTCGCTATGGCGGCAACGGCGGTGAGATTCCCGCTAATGGTGACGGAGTCCAGCAGCAGGAGGATGCTGGTGACGACAGAGACAATCCGGAGACCACGGGGGCGGCAGAGCTGGGAGGCACGGATGAAGAGTTTGGAGTAATTTCCAAAATTTCAACCCGCGGATATATATACCAGTCACTGTCGGTGTGACCGAGTGGAACGATTCGGTGGCACCGAGATGCAAAACTATGAGCAGTTACTGCAACTCGATGTGAACGAAATGTTCTAATAAGTTGCACCGAGGTGAAAACCTAGATCAACCTAATGATTTCGGTGAGACCGAGTATGGAGGATCGGTCTGACCGAGATGCATTAAGAGGTTTTGGAAGTTTAAGCCCCTGACGGATCGGTGGCTCTGAGTGCTCCTCACCGGAGGGTCCGAATTCGACTTGTTCAAGCTTTGTGATGTAGCATGAATAGAGTTTGAGATGAGAAAAACATAGATAGCTAGAGGGAGTACTTAGGCATTCTTTTCCATCCATTTGGCAAAAAGACAAACCAAACAATCAAATAGCAACAAATGGATGGACTCAAATGGAGAAAATTATGCAACCAACATGCTCACACAATAAGATAGCAAATGAAATATGTGGCAAAGCATGCACAAACACTCTAGCACCTATCAAGTAATTGGCGATGACTAGGTCATCTATATATGAGTATATTGACTTAGGAGTCAAATGAGAACATTTGATCATAGGTCATACTCATCGTTTAAGCACAAGTGGGGTTACCACTTCTACATAAAGCATTGTTGTGTTCACACCATTAGAGTTGCTTTAGCTCAAATCTTAGAATAAAGCTCCCCCTAGATATGATATCCCCCCTTAGAAGGATGAACTAACCTTGGGTTTTGTCGATGATGATTTCATGTAGATGTTGAAGATGTGGATGCTCAATGTTGATGTAGATCATTTGGAGCAATCCATTGGAGTGAGTTGCACTTTCAATACCTACATGGGTTAGTCCCAAAGGAACAAACAAGAATATCCATAGACATAGAGTGAAGTACACATACAATGATGTCCATGGAAAAATTTGGTTACCTTGTCCCTTGACTTACCAACAAGAGGGTTTGTGACTCCTTGAACTAGTGCAAGGCATGGAAGTTGATTGTACTTGTCCTTGCCAAATTTAATATGAGTGAAGTATGTTGGCGGAGTCACCCTCAAGAACTCTCTACTACTTCTTCTTTGGGACCCACATCAACTTGATGGGAATCCTTGGAGTTGTAGTCGTACTTGATGGAGTAGAACTTGATGTAGTCTTGGGAACCCACTTGACCAAGGCCTTTGGAGCTTCTTCAAATGCTTCAATCTCCTTGTGTTTCTTTAAAGGAAGTAGGCTCATACTTCTCTTGTGAGGAACAAACTTCGTCTTGGGGTATTGATCTTCTTCCCACGCAACTCCATTGGCATTGATCTTTCGTTCAAAACGAACACCTTGATTCCTCCGGTGCCTTCCTTGCTAGCGTACAATTTCCTCAATTTGCTTACTTCCAGCAAGGCTCTTGCAAACACCTTTCTCTATAATTCCCTTCAATAAGCTATTTTCTTGCTCAAGTGTAACTTGGCTAAGAGAATCATTAGTGGAATTAAGAGAATTACTAGAAGCAACAATATTGGATTTAGCAAGATTATTGTTACTACTAAAAGAAGAATCTTTCTTACTCTTGTTGCTAGATTTTACTTGTGGCATGTAAGTGGACAAGAGTAAATGCTTGGCAATGTAAGAAGAACTTTTCTTCCGAAGATCATCATTGATTGCTTTTAAGAACCCATGCTCTTGCTCTAAATTGAGCTTTTCAAAGCGTAGCTTCTCATGAGTTTTTAAAAGTTCTCGATGATCCTCCAAAGTAGTTTCATGAGCTAACTTAAGAATGTTTAGTTCTTTAGTTAGATGCTCAATCTCCTTCTTATCATTGTCATTCGTTTCATCTTGATTAGCATGATTAATATCAATTTCATCATAGTTTTCATCACTAGTATTGTCAACAAGCAAATCATCATCACCTAGCAAATCATCTTCATCGCTACTGAAATCAATATACTCGGGGTGTGATACCTTAGGGTCTTTAGCCATGAAGCATCTTCCAATTCCTTCATTTGGTGAGTCAAATATGTCGTAGGAGTTGGTTGACCCAAGTGCAAGACCGGCAACACCTCCATCTTGAGTATATTCAGAGTCGGAGTGACTTCTCTCGGAGTAGTTGTCAGAGTCGGAACCGAATACCCATTCACCAACACTAGCTTGATGTCTTCGTCTTGTGTAGCTCCTTGATAACTTGTCCTTCATTTCCGAATCCTTGCTTCTACGAGAGGGTCTTCGTTCATAACGATCATCTCTACTCTTTCTCTCTCTTGGAGGTGATTCATCTCTTTTACTTATCCTTTTAGGTGAGTCTTATTTTCTTTTGTAGGGAGCAGTACACTCATTGGAGTAGTGTCTGAGTCTTCCACAATTGCAGCAATTTCGATCACGACTAGAAGATCTTTTGTCATTGTAGGACCTTGACTTGGAGCTTCTCTCTTTGCTTCTACTCTTGTAGAACTTGTTGAAGTTCTTCACCATTAAGCTGAATTCTTCATTGAAGATTTGTTTTTTTCACTTGATGTGGTAGGAGCATCACATGAAGCTTTATAAGCACCACTAGACTTGTTGTGAAGCTCTTCCTTGTCCTTGAGTGACATCTCATGAGCAACAATTCTCCCAATGACTTCTGTTGGTCTGAGATCTTTGTAATTGGGCATCATTTGGATCAAGGTGCACACGGTATCATATTTTCCATCCAAGTCTCTTAGGATCTTCTTGATGATGAATCTGTCGGTCATCTCTTCGCTTCCTAAGCCGACAATCTCATTTGTGATGAGAGCAAGCCTAGAGTAAATTTCAGCGACTCCTTCACCATCCTTCATTTTGAACTTGTCAAGTTGACTTTGAAGCACATCCAATTTGGATTCCTTGACGGATTCGGCACCTTCGTGCATATCAACCAAACTATCCCAAATTTCCTTTACATTCTCAAGACGGCTGATTTTGTTGAATTCTTCGGGGCACAATCCATTGAAGAGGATATCGCAAGCTTGTGCATTGTATTGGAACATCTTCAATTCTTCCGTAGTTGCTTCATGATTCGGTTCTCTCGCATCCTCGAAGAATTCACCTTGCAAATCAATACACACAATAGCACAAACGATGGGGTTATGTCCAAGAATATGCAGTTTCATCTTATGCTTCCAACTAGCAAAATTAGTACCATCAAAGTAAGGACCTCTACGGTTGTAATTTCCCTCGCTAGACGCCATACTCTCCTAGGTTGTGAAACCAAGGCTATGATCACCAAAAGCTATGGAAATCAAGGCAAATGGAGACCAAAGCTCTGATACCACTTGTAGGATCGAAAGTAGGTCTAGAGGGGGGGGGGGTTGATTAGACTACTTTACCAAATAAAAATCTAGCATTTGCCAATTTTAAGTCTTGGCAGATTTTAGCAACTTAGGACAAGTCAACCAATCAACCTACACATGCAATTCTAAGAGTGGAGCTGCGGAAAGTAAAACATTGCATATGAAGGTAAAGGGAAGGGTTTGGAGAAGGCAAACTCAATGTAGACACAGAGATTTTTGGCATGGTTCTGATAGGTGGTGCTATCGTACATCCACGTTGATGGACAATTCAACCCACGAAGGGTAATGGTTACGCGAGTCCACGGAGGGCTCCACCCACGAAGGGTCCACGAAGAAGCAACCTTGTCTATCCTACCATGGCCATCGCCCATGAAGGACTTGCCTCACTTGGGTAGATCTTCATGAACTAGGCGATCTCCTTGCCCTTACAAACTCCTTGGTTTAACTCCACAATCTTGACGGAGGCTCCCAAGTGACATCTAACCAATCTAGGAGACACCACTCCCCAAAAGGTAATAGATGGTGTGTTGATGATGAACTCCTTTCTCTTTTGCTTCAAATGATAGTCTCCCCAACACTCAACTCTCTCTCACAGATTTGGCTATGGTGGAAAGATGATTTGAGTGGAAAGCAACTTGGGGAAGGCTAGAGATCAAGATTCTTGTGGTTGTATTGGAATGTCTTGGTCTCAACACATGAGTAGGTGGTTCTCTCTCAGAAAATGAGTAGTGGAAGTGTAGGCACGTTCTGATGGATCTCTCACAAATGGAGAAGGGGGTGGAGGGGTATATATACCTCCACACAAAATCCAACCGTTACACAGTTTTTACCCAACTCGTTCAGACCGAATAGAAGAACTCGGTGAGACCGATTTAGTTCAAAATGTGAATATTAGGAATATCGGTGGGACCGATGAGATCAACTCGGTGGGACCGATGTGCTTGGGCTAGGGAAAAACCTCATCTCGGTGAAACCGATCGCATAAACTTGGTGAAACCGATTTCAGCAATTGATCAAACAGAGAGTTGGTCAACCAAACTCGGTGGGATCGATCGCTCCTTTTGTTGAGACTGAAACATTACGAAAGGGAAACAGAGAGTTTGCAATGCAAACTCGGTGGGACCGGTCGCTCATTTCGGTGAGACCGAAATTTTACGAAGGGAAACAGAGAGTTTGCAAAGCCATCTCGGCGAGACCGTGAGCCGTATCGGTGAGACCGAATTGATTAAGGTTTCTGGCTATGGCTATGTCAAATGAACTCGGTGGCACCGGATAGATCAAATCGGTGGGGCTGAGTTTGACTTTAGGTTTTGGACAAAGGTGGAAATGAGAAAGTGGTTGAGGGTTTTGGAGTAATATCACTAAGCAGTTTGAGCAAGTAGATCATTAAGCAACACCTTATCCCCTTTTAATACTATTGGCTTTCCTATGGACTCAATGTGATCTTGGATCACTAAAACTAAAATGAAGAGTCTTGAGCCTTTGCCAATCTTTGTCCTTAGTCCATGCCATGTCAATCATTAAACTTCCTGAAATATTTAACTTGAATGGATATTAGTTCAATGAGCTATATGCTATTATGAATTACAAAAATCACCCGGGGATTAGTTGCACTTTCAATCAGGGTAGAACGAATTTGACATGGGAGGAGTCCGTTAAGAGAGCCCTGAAGGATTGGAGTATCACCAAAGAACTAGCTACGAACAGGGTTGCGTGGAAACTTGCTATCCATGTGCCAGAGCCATGAGTTGGTCGCGAGATCTTATGGGTTTCATCTCTAGCCTATCCCAACTTGTTTGGGACTAAAGGATTTATTGGGGGTAATTAGAGTCAGTCAAAGGATCGGTATGGTCAACTAGGGGGATGAATATGCAACTAACAGTTTTTATCCTCTTTTAACTTCCTTTTCAATTTTAGGGAAACAACAAATATGTTGGTTATCTGGATATGCAACTAGATGTACAACCTATATGCCATGCTCAAGAACAATAACAAGCTAGAAAGATTAACACCAAAACAAGCTTGCAACAAGTAATTCAAGGAAAGAAGTAACCGCAAGTGAAGACATTGATGTAGTTTCCGGAGTTCCCTCCTTTTGGGGAGGTACGTCTTTGTTGGAGAGGTGTGGCGGCGCGATGCTCACCAAGCACCACAATGGCTCACCTTATTCTCCTCGCGCCTTCGCATAATGCAAGGTGCCACAATTCCAGTATGCGGTGCCCTTAGAGGCGGAACCTTCACAAACAAGGTTGGGGCGGTCTCTACAACTTAATTGGAGGCTCCCAACAACACACGAAGCTCCACCACAATGATTTGAGATCCAAGGTGAACTCTTCCATATAGGGTTCCCAAATGCCAAAGAGTAACGAGATCCACAAAAGAAAGGGGAAAATCAAATTTCCTCCGGTGGAATTGTAGATCTAGGTCGTCTCCCTAAAATCCTAGAAGATCAACAAATTTGAGTGGCTAGGGAGTGAGATTGGGTAAGGTAATGCTTTGGGCAACAGTGAAGGGGGAGAGAGAGAGCAAAGATGTGAGTCAACTTGGTAAGAAGACCCTATATTTTTAGTCCTCTACAAATCTATCCATTATACAATTTTTTGCAGTAAGCGGTAGTTCTGCTACGGAGAGCGGTACTATGATGACCCACAAGTGCAGGGGATCAATCATAGTCCTTTAGATAAGTAAGAGTGTTGAACCCAATGAGGTGCATAAGGAAATGACAAGAGATTTTCAGCAAGGTATTTTCTGCAAGCACTGAAATTGTCGGTAATAGGTAGTTTGATAGAAGATAATTCATAGCAAGTAACAAGTAGAAATAGTAACAATAAGTGCAGCAAGATAGCCCAATCCTTTTTCTATCAAAGGACAGGCCGGAAGGGTCTCTTATAATAAGCAAAGTGTTCTTGAGGACACACGGGAATTTCATCTAATCACTTTCATCATGTTGGTTTAATTCACGTTCGCTACTTTGATAAATTGATATGTGGGTGGACCGGTGCTTGGGTGCTATTCTTACTTGAACAATCATCTCACTTATGATTAACCCCTCTCACAAGTATCGACAACTAGGAAAGAAGAATTAAGATAAAATCTAACCATACCATTAAACATATGGATCCAAATCAGCCCCAGCTTGTATCACTCTAACAACCCAACATCTAATAACTACTCCACAATGCATTCCCTTAGGCCCAAAGATGGTGAAGTGTCATGTAGTCGACATTCACATAACACCACTAAGGGAATCACAACATACATAGCATCAAAGTATCGAACGAATATCAAATTCATATGATTACTTATGACAAGACTTCTCCCATGTCCTCAAGAACAAGATTAGCTACTCACAAAACATATTCATGCTCAAGATTAGAGGTGTATTGAATAGCATAATATATCTGAACGTATAATCTTCCACCAAATAAACCGGCTAGCATCAACTACAAGATGTAATCAACACTACTAGTCACCTACAGGTACCAATATGAGGTTTTGATACAAAGATTGTACACAAGAGATGAAAGGTTTTGAGATGAGATGGTGCTGTTGAAGATGTTGATGAAGATTGGCCCTCCCACAAAGAGGGTTATTGGTGATGATGATGGCTTTGATTTCCCCCTACCGGAGGGAAGTATCCCCGGCGGAATCACTCCGCCGAGAGCAAAAGTGATCCTACCCAAGTTTTGCTTCGAGTCGGTGGCGCTCCATCCCAAAATTCCTCTCCTTATTTTTTTCTAGGGAAAATGACCTTATATACCAGAAGATGGGCACTGGAGGCTGGCCAGGGGGCCGACTACCCAGCAGGGCGCGGCAGGGAGGATAGGAGCACCGTGGTTCCTAGTGGGCTCCTAGGTGGCCCCCTCTGGTATTTCTTTTCTCTAGTATTTTTATATATTCCAAAATAATTCTCCATAAAATTTCAACTCATTTGGAGATGTGCAGAATAGGTATCTCTAACATAGCTTTTTCAGGTCCAGAATTCCAACTGCCGGCAACCTCCCTCTTTGTGTAAACCTTTCATATTATGAGAGAAAAGGCATTAGAATTACTCCACAAAGTGCTATATTGCATAAAAACACTATAAATAACAGTAGGAAAACATGATGCAAAATAGACGTGTCAACTCCCCCAAGCTTAGACCTCGCTTGTCCTCAAGCAAAAGCCAATATTGAAAATCATGTCTAGATGTTCAGAGAGAGAGGTGTTGATAAAAACAAAATATGGACATAGTAGTACACTACAAAAAAAGACACATCCGTGACATTTTGGGCCGAACGAATTTTTTCTGTCATACTTATGACACTTCTATGACAATAATTGTGACAAAACCTGGTATCATCATAGATGTGGTGGGCTCCTACTTCTATGACAAAAAATCATGACAGAAAATGGGCTTTTCGTCCTGGGAGGGCCGGAGACGCAGCTGCATGACATTCTTTGGGCCGTCCATGACGGAAAAAACCATGGTAGAAGCAAGGGCGAGGAAATTTTTGGGGAGTTCTCGGTTACGGTGGGTGGTCGGGGGCCGAGCGATGCACATTTCTCTCGTACACGTACGCGCGTGTGTGCGAGGCATTGGGCTCTAACTGAACCTGAGAGACGCGTCGCCTAACTGAACCCGAGCGATTGCACTGCAGGCTACGCGTTACTGAACCCGAGCAATCGAGCGATTCCTTCACAACTGCTGCTAACTGAAGCCGATCGATGCTGCCTCTGGATGAACAGTGAGCATTGCTGGGGGGATTTGGATGAACAGTGAGTGGTGGGGGTGGATGAACAGGAACCCGTGGTGTTGCCTCTGGATGAACAGGACCCCGATCGATCGAGCCGGTTGGGGCTGGATGAACAGGACCCCGTGTAGGGCTGGATGAACAGGACGACCCCGTGGAGGGCTGGATGAACAGGACGACCCCGTGGAGGGCTGGATGAACAGTAGATGGTGGAGGGGTGGATGAACAGTAGCCCGTGGAGGGGTGGTTGAATAGGAGCCCGTGGAGAGGTATGGTTGAACAGTAGCCGGTGGAGTAGCGCGCGGTGGAGGCTGGATGAACAGGAGCCCATGGATGAACAGTCATAGGTGGAGGTTGGAGAAGGTCAATGGTGGATGAACAGTAGCCCGTGGAGGCCGGAGGAGGTTGATGGTGGAGATGAACAGTATCCCGTGGAGTCCCGTTTTGTGGTACGCCACACCCCTCCTGATGAACAGGACCCCCATTTCTACCGTAGCGCTCTAACACAAGTTCATTTCCTCTGTTTTGCGGTACGCCACACCCCTCCCCATCAATAGGACCCCGTTTTGACCGTAGGAGGTTCAACACAAGTCCGTTTCCTCCGTTTTGCGATACGCCAGACCCCTCCCGATGAATAGGATCCCGTTTTGGACGTGACCGGTCAAACACAAGGCCGTTTCCTCCGTTCTGCGGTACGCCATGCCTCGTTTCCATCGTCTATTCCGTCCAAGACGGTTGGCTCCCACGCATTCTGTTGCCTCCCCATGAACACGACGCATTCCGTAGCCTCCTGATGAACACGACGCATTCCTTTGCCTCCCCATGAACACGAGGACGATGCAATTTCTCCGTTCCGACCCAGCCATGTACACGAGCCCTGGCCGTACGTATGCGCGAGTAGGCATTCGAGACCCCGCTCGTATGTACGTACGTGGTCATATTTTCTTTCTTGCATACTGGCTGCTGCACGTATGTGTACATGCTACGTGCGCGCCTCTACTACGACACGTGCGTGCCTCTACATCAACACGTATGTACGTACACGTTCGCGACTAGAATGACAATGCTACGTACGCTTCGACCAGGTGGGCCCCGACTGTGAGGCACTTCCTTGCGTGCGAAGATGTAGCTGGTGGGTCCCAGCAGTCAGGAGGGCGAATCGTTTCCTTTTTGCCCAGACGCACTTCCTTGCGTACGAAGATGTAGCTGGTGGGTCCCAGCAGTCAGGGGGAATTTTTTTTTTCGCGAAATATGGTGGCCCGGCCGGTGGGTTTCTGCTGTCAGGTGGAGGAATAATTATTTTGCGCGTAATAGGGAGGAACTTCCTTGCGGCCGCCGTGGACCCAGCTGTCAGCCTCTCCACGTACAGTACTCTTCGATGGAAGTCGTTCCTTGAACACATTGACCACGCCGCGCGGAGAGCACCTGGGTGGTGGACGACGGCGCGGCCTAGGAAGGGGACGACGCAGAGCCGGGGAAGACGTGGCAGTGGAAGCCCGCGCGGAGAGGAGTACGAGGGTTCACTGGTTCGGCTGCGGTGTGAGGCTGCCGTCGCCACAGGGCCTGGCCAGCGGTGGGAATAGTAGGGGGCGGTGAGGCCTACGCGTCAGCATAGCCGACCACGGGAGGCAGGAGCACGCGGCACGACCGGCGCTGCTTTGGGTGGTTGGAGCAAGAAGACCAGAGGTTGAAGAAGCACTACGGCCGTTGGATGGACATCGTACGGTCACTAGAGCTAGAATCGTTCATATTGACTAAGCTGAAAAAGCCCTCTGTCCCCGTCAACTTAGTAGGCCCACAAGTCAGCCTCCCACCAAGATGGGTCCCAGCTAGCAGGGGGAGTATTCATTTTTTTGTGCGTAATAAGGAGACACTTCTGGTGGGTCCGAGCTGACACCGGGGGGAACATTTTTTCACGAAATACGGTGGCCCGTCCGGTGGGTCCTAGCAGTCTGGGGGGAAACATTTTTTTTGTGAAATACGGTGGCCCGTACGGTGGGTCCCTGCTGTCTGGTGGAGGAATAATTATTTTCCACGTAATAAGGAGGCACTTCCTTGCGGCTGCCGTGGACCCAGCTGTCAGCCTCTCCACGTACAGTACTCTTCCGATGGAAGTCAGCCATTGACCACATTGACCATGCCGCGCCGAGAGCACCACGGCGATGGACGACGGCGAGGCCTAGGAAGGGGACGACGCGGAGCCGGGGAAGATGTGGCAGTGGATGCCCACGCGGAGAGGAGTACGAGGGTTCACTGGTTCGGCTGTGGTGTGAGGCTGCCGTCGCCACAGAATAACAGGGGGTGTGGGTGAGTGGAGGGATGGCCTGGCCAGCGGTGGGAGTAGTATGGGGGCGGTGAGGCCTCCGCGGCAGCACAGCCGGCCACGGGAGGCAGGAGCAGGCGGCACGACCGACGCTGCTTTGGGCGGCTGGAGCAAGAAGACCAGAGGTTGAAGAAGCACTATGGCCGTTGGATGGACATCATACGGTCGCTGGAGTATTGACTAAGTTGACAAATCCCTCCGTCCCCGTCAACTTAGTAGGCCCACAAGTCAGCCACCCACTATGGTGGGTCCCAGCTAACAGGGGGGTATTCATTTTTTTGTGCGTAATAAGGAGGCACTTCCTTGCGTGCGAAGATATAGCTGGTGGGTCCGACCTGTCAGCGGTGGGAACATTTTTTCGCGAAATACAGAGGCCCTTCTGGTGGGTCCGAGATGTCAGCTGGAGGAATCATTATTTTGCATGTAATAAGGAGGCATTTCCTTGTGTGCGGCCGTGGACCCAGCTGTCAGCCTCTCCACGTACAGTCCATGTCCGATGGAAGTCATTCCATAACCATGTTGACCACGCCGCGCCGGGAGCACCAGGGTGGTGGACGACGACAAGGCCTAGGAAGGGGATGACGCGGAGCCAGGGAAGACGCGACAGTGGATGCCCACGCGAAGAGGAGTACGAGGGTTCACTTGTTCGGCTGTGGTGTGAGGCTGTCGTCGCCGCAGGGCCTGGCTAGTGGTGGGAGTAGTAGGGGGCGGTGAGGCCTCAACGACAGCACAACCGGCCACTGGAGGCAGGATCAGGCGGTCTCGCCGGTGCTGGTTTAGGGGGCTGGTGCAAGAAGAGCAGCACTTGAAGAAGCAGCAGGACCGTTCAATTCAAATCCAACGGTTACTGCTGCTGAATCGTTTGTTGACTAAGTTGATAAACCCTGCATACGCATCAACTTAGTAGGCCCAGAGGTCAGCCTCCCAACCGGTGCGCCCCAGATGTCAGTGGGAGGAATCATTTTTTTCGCGTAATAAGGAGGCAGTTGATTGCGTGCGGCCAGGCCAGCGGATGGAGTAGGGTGGGCCGGGGAAGCTTGCGCGGCATCACATCGGGCCACAAGAGGAGGGAGCAGGCAGTCCCACCGATGCTAGTTTAGGCGGCTGGAGCAGGAAGATCAACGATTGAAGAAGCATGTCGGCCGTTGGATGGACATCCAACAGTCACTGCTGCTAGAATCGTGTGTTAACTCACAAAGCCTTGCGTAAA
The DNA here is from genome assembly GCF_018294505.1 of Triticum aestivum. Classification (NCBI taxonomy): domain Eukaryota; kingdom Viridiplantae; phylum Streptophyta; class Magnoliopsida; order Poales; family Poaceae; genus Triticum; species Triticum aestivum. The sequence goes on along the minus strand of NC_057801.1, from coordinate 502,225,549 downwards.
CAAGTCAGCCTCGGAATCTGTGGCATGAACAACCCATTTGCTATTATTTTTATAATTTTTACTCATTTTCTAATTCATATTGAATTTATTGCAGCCCGTTTTCCATTTTTAGAATTGCTGCCCATTTTTTGGTCAGTACCAGGGTTAAAAAAATTAACTAAATATGTGCGAAATTTCGAAAATTCACAAATTTTTGCTCGGGAACAAAATACTCTTAATCCAAAAATTAGTAGCCATACTAAAACAAATTTAAAAATAAATTAGTACTAGGTGATGTTAAATCCAATGAAATACTATAAAATATCAGTGAAGAACAAAAACAAAAAAAAGAAACTAATATCCCATTTGCTATAATTTTTTTGGAAATTTCAACCCCTTTGATATTACTTTTAACAGACACTGACCATAATCTTTGGCCAGGACGGAATGCATCCCTCCTCGTCTTGAAAGATTTACAACCCAGTAAGTTGGAGAAAACAAATAGGCCTAGCTTGGGTATTCTTCAAAAAGAAATACTGGGCTACCTATTTTCCCAAAGAAAATCCTGCTGGGCTGGTCATGTTGTTAGACGGGCCACAGAGACCGCACAACCCAGTTTATAGCCTGCTCCTCCGAATTACTACTCAAAAAAAAGTTGTGCAATTCTGTCGTTAATTGACTATACGTTGAAAATGTTGTGGGTCCCAGGTATCAGCAGGGTGGATTAGAGTAAAAAAATGAGGGGTGCATCTGAGTAGTAAAAGAGGCGCTTGTTTGTGTTCGGGAGTGGACCTGGTGGGTCCGTACTGTCATACTCACAACTACAGTTCTCTCCCAATTCACTATGTTGACAGGGACCGTTTCGAAAAAAACTATGTTGACAGGGCCGGACGGCGGCGCCGCGGCGAGCGCACCAAGGCGGAGGATAAAGTGATGTCGCCAATGTGCTGGGCTAGGTTGGACATTCTTATTGAAAAATAAAAATGGACCAGAACTATTTACGACGTTGATTATGATTTGCATGGGTCCGCAGGTTGCAGGAAGAAAATGCTAGGAGAAATAAGACTGGTTGCTATCTTTGCCTAAGAATAATATTGACTGAATGTAATGACACTACCATAGGAAATAATATCCTCCTATTAAATCATGAATTTAAAGAACTGGTGCATGAGCATTTAGCTTTATTTATTTATTTACTTATTTATGTTTAGGGGACCATGAGCATGTACCTGGACCGGATTCATGTGAGAGCCTCCCTTCCAGTTAATTATGGGCTCCTCTATTGGGCCTTCATCAGTGGGCTGCATGTTATCAACAAGTGGAAAATGTGTTCCGTACGAAAAATAGTATGCGTTACATACGGTACGGGGCACTAAGGATCGAATCGTGCAACGACTTCCAAAACATTGTGTTTGTCATTCTAACAATACATTTATTCAACCAACAGATGAAATATACTACTGATTGTACATTGAAAACAGCAGCAACAGCAACCAGGGTTGGGGTTGCAACAGAAGCAGTAAGCAGGCCAGAAGAGTGAAGACAGCTCTCTCTTCCAAACCAAACATCAACCATTATTACAAAAGGGCTACCAAAAAAGAACAAGTGTATGCATCAAACTAAATAAAGATCCTACTACATCAAGTGTACGCATCTAACTAACTGACTCAGTTAGACGTTACTATTTATTAAGCTATGCAGATTGGCTGACGGCTTGAACCAGATGGGTGCCTGCCGGGGGAAACTCCAGCCAGCAGGTCGAAGTCTAATACTTGCGACCCTCTCTCCTACTTTGGGCTGCAGAGCGTGGCGGCACATATCAGGGTATGGTGCAGGCAGAGATGCATGGTACGCTGTGTACACACAGTTTTGCCTGATGAACGAAACTGCACTGCCATCATGATCCTTGCCGTCGGTTATCTCCTGGTTAATCGGATAATTCAGTCCGACAAACAGAGAGATTGTACCAAGGCTACTTACGAGCCTCCAGTCAAAAATTCCTGAAGGCCCAGAGAAGCTGGGATCCTGCTCAAATACCTTGCATTGACTGTGATTTTATTCCGCGAAACAACACGTCTGGTACGTGCGAATGATCATCAATCGTTCGCTGTCGTCTGATCGAGACAGGAACCACCTGCAACTGCCATGCCGCTTTTCTTTGAAAGGTTCTGGGATTAGGAAGCGTAGGGACACCAGGCGGCCTACAACATCATATCAAGTTGGAGTCAAATAAAAAGGGCTCTTGATGTAGTCAATCTGAAGAACAACATGTTATGAGCATGAATATTTTTTCAGTAAATGTTGACAGTAATATAAGCAAGCCATCATGATATCATAGGAAAGTAACATACTGCTGTAACAGCCATTTGTAGCGATGACTGGAGTAGGCCAGCAATACGTCCAGTCATAGAAGGAGTCGACAGCATAAATGAAGCCCTTGTGTTCAATGGCATCAGAGAACCATGGAGGATGTATGATCCTGCGATGGACGTGCAGATTTATCCACTTACCGCAGTGACCTGTCAGATAGGCGAGACCGCAGTTGAAGTACGCAATTAGCCTGAAGTCTTTATAATTTGCAGATCTTGTGGGCACTTGGTAGATTACAACCTTGAGAAAATCAAACTTGGTATCATGTTGGCTAATGTAAGATTCCGAGTATTCTGGGCCGCGGTGCCAAAGCAATGCAGTGTTAATCAAAGGAAGGGGGATCAATCGCCAGGTGTAGACCTCCACGAGCATCCAGCTGCCGCGACCGTCGACGAGCACCATCCAAGACGTGTTCATGCCGACCCAGTACATACCGTTAATGTAGTTGAGGGTGGCGGGGATCGGATCGCAGTCAAGGGGGTTGATGCTCGCCACCCTACGATCGTTATGCTGCGTGACATGCCGTTTCTGAAGATCGGGCGGCATCAGCAAGCAAGGAGCTGGCTTAAAAAGCTCCGGCCTGAGGGCTTTGAGTAAACGGTATAGCCCCAACGAGCATGCGGCGAGCGGCATGGTACTGAGATTGTCCACACGCGAAACAATGAGCTTGATTACCTTTGTGGGGAGCGAATTCCAGCCACTCTTTCAACGGACGCTGCTCGGTTCTGCCATTGTTAGTGCTTGGGTTTCGGACGAGGGGGGAAGGCACCTTAGCGGGGATGGAAGATTGGACGAGATTATGTGCGGACAAAGATGGAGAAGCAAATATGTGTTGTGGGAAGTGGACAAGTGATGATGACTACAACATGCCGCTTGACTTACAAGACACATACCAGCAGCATAGCGTCATATCTATGCCAGACAACTTGCTTGAGTGATCACAGTACTGATACTCCCTACAATACCTACTAATATGCACTAACTTGCTTGAGTAGAGTAGTAGAGTAGGACTCTGCTCTACTACTAGCACCGGAGGAGTAGTATATTCTAATCTAAAATAGTTACAAACTTCAATGCCCGAGCGTGGAATGACTACAAACCGCCATCGGTGCTAACTCCAATCCCCAGCAAACGTTCGCTGGGAGACATGGCAGTTGCAAACGCCCGCGACGCAGTTACAATACGTGTGTAAGGGTGGTGGTTTTGTAAAATACTATGGCTTATAAACAGGCCACCGTCGGATGGAAATCTGATGGTTACGTGGGATTCACCAGGATTGAGCTCGTGCTGAACAATCGCCAGATATCATTACTAAAAAAAGGTTTAAACACCCGGGGCTATAGTTAACTTGCACCAGCTGACCACTAACAATGATACTAACATAGTTGTAAAATGGTCAAAGACCGTGTCTACGTGGTGTTTGGAATTATATGCAAAAAAATAGCAAGATGCCCATGCATTGCACGACACACCATCATCACCAACTCGGTTTTTTCTCTACTCCCACTCCTATAAAAGACTCAGTTGGTGATGATGGAGGCGAGGAGGCGTGTTCAGCCGGGCGTGCAGCGGACGGTGCAATACTATTCGATTTGTTATAAAAAACAAAAGAAGAGTAGGAGAGATAGAGATAAGAGTAGAGATAGAGACTTAGGGAGGAGCACGAGGTTGTGGGAGATAAGGATGAACGAGGCAAGGCCTTATCTGTAAATGTGGAGAGAGGTGCGGGTATCTTTTGTAAAATTGTCATAGTTGGCTTTCTATCCGTCAGATATAGATCGGACGGTATATATTACAAGATGGCAGGCACACCATCATCACCAACTCGGTTTTCTATAAGAGTAGAGACTAGGGAGAACTAGTAAGGACACCATCTACTGCTTCATGTGCTACTCCTACGCTCCATTCGGCGGCCGCAACGTCCCCTACAGCCACTCCCTCCTGCGCTCCATTCGACTGGTGCTGTTGAAATTTGGGGACTGCAGTCTTGCGACTGCTGGCAGCCACGACTTCACTGATGATGACTTCTTCCCTGACCTCGGCAACCTCTTCCTCAACACATGGGCGACAACCTCAACGCCAACGGTGCTGCTCCCATTGCACCATATGTGTTTCTGTCCTTCATGTTTGAAATTGTGGTAGAATTCATGTTTCTACTCTGTATCCTACTACTATGCTAGTCCACATGATTAGTTTCATCTCTGTTATAGCTGTCATGATTTATTTTGTGCTTATTTGGATTAAATCTCGTAGTAACTTGCTCATATATTCAACTGGCGCAACATCCCCTACAGCCACTCCCGTTTCATGGACGGCCTGGTCGATGCCTCCAAGGAGCCCTTCGTCTACTGCTATGAGTACCCGGTGCCGTTTTGGGGCTCGTCGACGGACATCATGCATTACCTCACGGATGCGTGCAACGGTCACTACTGGCCCTTGGCGGAGAACATCAACTACGAGACGTGCTACCCATTCACCATGCCGGAGTCGCTGGAGGATCACCGCCGCCTACTAGTCTCGGAGGAGGACGACAACGTCTTCCTCTTGACCGTGGGCACTGGCGAGGCCCGCGCAGGCTGCCGCCCCGTCTTTGTAGTGTGAGTCAGGGGCGACGCTGCTGACGCTAACACTGACACGAGGCCGATGTACGGGTGCATGCTCACTGTTACTACCCCTCCGAGTTACGTGGGGGGTGACACCGTCTACATCGAACTGACTTGGACTCTGCCGAGCTGGGACCTTCCCACCGATGTGGACATGGAAAACCCATGGTCTTATTTACCCCCCAACGCGGTGCATGGGGACTCCAAGGAGGTTCACCTGGACATACACATTATCAAGTTAAATGTTGATCATTAGTCTTCGCTCAATGTAATCCGCTGTTTAAGCATGTGGAGACTTCCATGCATGATCTTGCTCTATTGGAGTATCGCGCATGGATAAAAGTGTATCCGTTTATGGTTTAGTCTAGAATCTTCCATGTATGAACTTTTACTACAGTACTGGCGAAAGACTTACTATGAACCATTTCTTACATCTCCTCTGCCCCTTCCAAGTCATCCTGATTTAATCCCTCCGTTTAGGTGTATAAGGGCATGGTTAATACTTAATAGTATAGCCAACTGTTGACTACAAGAAAGTGCCATGTCATCTGTAGCCAACATGTATAACAATCGATACTCAAAAAATAATTCTTAAAGATCATTTCTTGCAAAGCACAATAAGTGTTATTTCTTCACAAGTTTTGGATGCAGGTTGAACAGTTGAACGCTTTTGTTTGCAGAAGATACCTTTTTATCTATTTCACTCGGATGTTTGTGAGTTCTAGAGATGAAATAATATCCAAAGAAACCTATCGATACCCGTTACACATGAGATGACCCCCCACATCCTTTGTCAAAATAAACAACTCCCCGATCAATGCATTTCACTCTTCCGTGCAACGCACGGGCACCTTACTACTATAGATTAGTACGGCCAAAAATTGAACTAACATTATATATAATATGATAAATGCTGATGCATGTCACCTAAAATTATATGATTGAAAACTATGTTCAAATACGAATCCAACGATATAGTTTTTGTTGACATGCACTAACATTTTGTCAGTTAAATCTTCAGTCAAATTCAATGGGGGACTAATAAACCATGACCGATGTAGTACAAGTGTAGAGGGTAGCGCTGCATGGGAGTCTCACCCCGCTCGTGGCGCGGCAGTAAAGCCGTCATATCACAAAACCCAACCACTACCAGTAATAAGTGGCCTGGTAAAATAAACGGACAAGCAACCATCACATCCCTCCATCTTTTTTGCATTTCATCTCTCTACATTTACTTCCTCCGGTTCATCTTGCACACTCGATCCCTAGCTACTACTCCTAGTATCCCTAGCTACTACTCCTAGGGCCAGTTCTTTTGGTGGCTTAAAAAATAAGCCGTCTCTTCCCCAACCTTTCCCATAAGACTAGTCACAGTGGAGAGTAACATTAAGGCGCCTCACTCATTTATTTGGGCTTCTAAACTACTACTAGTACCTCTGTCCTGGTTTATTCGTCACCATTGTAATTTGTGGTAAATTTTGACCAAAGATTTAAATGATAAAATGTTAGTGCATGTGACATGCACAAACATTTCATTAGTTAAATTTATGATCAAAATTTGACACAAATTACAATGGGGACCAATAAACCAGGACGAAGCTAGTAGCAATGGGATCACTACTAATCTAGAAGCCTAAACGAACTGGGCGCTGGTACTCCTACTAGTAGTACTAGTACTCAAGTTGGAATTCCAATTGCACGACACAACTTGTTAGGCAAAAAATTCGATACAGGGTGTAGGAAGCGGTTTGGGAATTTGCATGCCTTTCCGACCAGTGAGATACTCCATACAAAGTATGACAGAGAAATAACCACAGAGAAGGAAGCTAAAAGTAAACAATCAAACGAGCATTTTTGCATTTGTTTTGCATTGAATCGTTTCACAAGCTTGACTAGTGCTGTTTTTTGACTTTTACAAAAACCGCATCATAATGTTAAAACATGCATTTGCACGTACATAAGTAATAGTAGTACTCCCTCCATCTACGTGTATAAAGTCTTCCCTGCTTGTTGGTCATGGTGCACAACCAAAGATGACTTATTCACCTGGATAGACGGAGTAGCACAGTCTGCAAGCATATATAGAGAGAGACGTGTAGTGCGATAGTATATAGTAGTAAAGTTTGTGCTATATGCACCTACTTACAAAATGCGTATGGATACACAAGGTTTCCAAACTTTCCCTCTTACATACTTAATTAAGGATGCTAATAATTCCCGAACGTTCGGGATTTATCATTTGCATCCCAAAACTAATGAGATCACTTTACGAAACTAAATTATACTCCTACTAAAAGCCACGACGCTCGCAAGAGCGCTTGTGGCACGCCACAAGTGCCCTGGTGCGTGGCCGTTTCCCAGTGCGTCGACACAACGCCTCTTCCTCAGCCTCGCAACTCGCGAGGTGCTGATTGGCGGCTTGCCGGCGGGCGAGCGCGATCTCACCAGTGTGGTGATCCGGCGCCAACAGGTACTCCTCCTCACTGGAAGCGTGCACCCGGTCCATGTACCACCAAGCGTAGATGAGGCGCTTGGGCCTGACTGCACTCAGGGCTTTGGCATGGGCGTCGTCCGCCACCCTCGCGGCCCTTGCACGAGCCTTCTGTCAAAGAGCCAATTGCCTGACTCTCTCGGACGCGACATAGACCTGTGATACGTCTCCAACGTATCTATAATTTTTGATTGTTCCATGCTATTATATTACCTATTTTGGATGCTTATGGGCTTTATTCTACATACTTATATCATTTTTGGGACTAACCTACTAATCGGAGGCCCAGCCCATATTGCTGTTTTTTTGCCTATTTCAGTATTTCGAAGAAAAGGAATATCAAACGGAGTCCAAACGGAATGAAACATTCGGGAGCGTTATTTTTGGAACAAATCTGATCCGGAGAGCCTGGAGTGCAAGTCAAGAAAGCTTCAGGGGCCCCACGAGATAGGAGGGCGCGCCCCCTTGTCTCATGGGCCCTCGGGCGTCCACCGACGTACTTCTTCCTCCTATATATATCCACGGAGCCCAAAAACATCCAGGAGCACCACGAAACACAATTTCCACCGCCGTAACCTTATGTATCCATGAGATCCCATCTTCGAGCCTTCGCCGGCACTCTGCCGGAGGGGGAATCGATCACGGAGGGCTTCTATATCAACACCATAGCCTCTCCGATGAGTTGTGAGTAGTTTACCACAGACCTACGGGTCCACAGTTATTAGCTAGATGGCTTCTTCTCTCTTTTTGGATCTCAATACAATGTTCTCCCCCTCTCTTGTGGAGATCTATTCGATGTAATCTCTTTTTGCGGTGTGTTTGTCGAGATCCGATGAATTATGGGTTTATGATCAAGTTTATCTATGAATAATATTGGAATCTTCTCTAAATTCTTTTATGTATGATTGAGTTATCTTTACAAGTCTCTTCGAATTATCAGTTTGGTTTGGCCTACTAGATTGATCTTTCTTGCCATGGGAGAAGTGTTTAGCTTTGGGTTCAATCTTGCGGTGATCTTACCCAGTGACAGAAAGGGTTGCAAGACATGTATTGTATTGTTGCCATCGAGGATAACAAGATGGGGTTTATATCTTATTGCATGTGTTTATCCCTCTACATCATGTCATCTTGCTTAAGGCGTTACTCTGTTCTTATGAACTTAATACTCTAGATGCAGGCAGGAGTCGGTTGATGTGTGGAGTAATAGTAGTAGATGCAGGCAGGAGTCGGTCTACTTGTTATGGACGTGATACCTATATACATGATCATGCTTAGATAATCTCATAACTATGCGCTTTTCTATCAATTGCTTGATAGTAATTTGTTCACCCACCGTAATACTTATGCTATCTCGAGAGAAGCCTCTAGTGAAACCTATGGCTCCCGGGTCTACCTCCTATCATATTTTATTTCAATCTACTTTTATTTGCATCTTTACTTTTTGCATCTATATTATAAAATACCAAAAATATATTTATCTTATCATACTATCTCTATCAGATCTCACTTTCGTAAGTGACCGTGAAGGGATTGACAACCCCTTTATTGCGTTGGTTGCGAGTTCTCAGTTTGTTTGTGTAGGTGTGTGGGACTTTTGAGGAGCCTCCTACTAGATTGATACCTTGGTTCTCAAAACTGAGGGAAATACTTACGCTACACTTTACTGCATCACCCTCTCCTCTACGGGGAAAACCAACGCTAGCTCAAGACGCAGCAAGAAGGATTTCTGGCGCCGTTGCCGGGGAGGTCTTCGCTCAAGTCAAGACATACCAAGTACCCATCACAAACCCATCTCCCTTGCATTTACATTATTTGCCTCTCGTTTTCCTCTCCCCCCACATCACCCTTGCCGTTTTATTCGCCCTCTCTTTCCCAATCCCCTCCTCTCTTTTCGCTTGCCGTTTTTTTGTTTGCTTGTGTGTTTGATTACTTGTTGCCATGGCACAAGATAATGCCAAGTTGTGTGACTTCTCGAATACCAATAATAGTGATTTCCTTAGTACTCCGATTGCTCCTCTTAATGATGTTGAGTCTTGTGAAATCAATGCTGCTTTGCTGAATCTTGTTATGAAAGATCAATTCGTCGGCCTTCCTAGTGAAGATGCCGCTACTCATCTAAACAATTTTGTTGATTTGTGTGATATGCAAAAGAAGAAAGATATGGATAACAATATTGTCAAATTGAAGTTATTTCTGTTTTCACTTAGAGATCGTGCTAAAATTTGGTTTTCGTCTTTGCCCAAAAATAGTATTGATTCTTGGAACAAGTGCAAAGATGCTTTTATCTCTAAGTATTTCCCTCCCGCTAAGATCATCACTCTTAGGAATGATATTATGAATTTTAAACAACTTGATCATGAGCATGTTTCCCAATCTTGGGAAAGAATGAAATTGATGCTTCACAATTGCCCTACTCATGGTTAGAATTTATGGATGATCATACAAAATTTTTATGCCGGTTTGAACTTTGCCTCTAGAAATCTCTTAGATTCGGCCGCGGGAGGCACGTTTATGGAAATTACGTTAGGAGATGCTACAAAATTTCTTGATAATATTATGGCTAATTATTCTCAATGGCACACCGAAAGATCTTCTAGTAAAAAAGTGCATGCTATAGAAGAAATCAATGTTTTGAGCGGAAAGATGGATGAACTTATGAACATGTTTGCTACTAAAAATACTCCTCTTGATCCAAATGATATGCCTTTGTCTTCCTTGATTGAGAATAATAATGAATCTATGGATGTGAATTTTGTTGGTAGAAATAATTTTGGAAACAATGCTTGTAGAGGAAATTTTAATACTAGACCGTTCCCTAGTAATCCCTCTAATAATTATGGAAATTCCTACAATAATTCTTATGGTAATTTTAATAAGATGCCCTCTGATTTTGATAATAGTGTGAAACAATTTATGATTTCTCAAAAGAATTTTAATGCCTTGCTTGAAGAAAAGTTGCTCAAAGTTGATGATTTGGCTAGGAACGTTGATAGACTTTCGCTTGATGTTAATTCTCTTAAACTTGGATCTTCTTCTCCTAAGCATGATATCAATGAGTCTCTCAAAGTAACGAGAATTTCCATTGATGAGTGCAAGGAAAGGACCGCTAGATTGCGTGCAAAAAAGGAAAGCTTTATAAAAGCGTGTTCTTCTAGTCTACATGAAAATAATGACGAGGATCTTAAAGTTATTGATGTATCTCCGATTAGATCTATGTTTTGCAAGATGAATTTTGATGATTATGGGAGTGATGATGAATCAACTTTGCCTAGAAGGCGTCCCAAAAATTCGGAATCTTTAGATCGTGATGTTAAATTTGGTAAAAGAGAGATGGGAGAATCTTCAACTTCTAATATTGAACCTACTATCTCGGATTTCAAGGAATTCGATTATGATAATTGCTCTTTAAAAGGTTGTATTTCCTTGTTGCAATCCGTTGTTAATTCTCCTCATGCTTACAGTCAAAATAAAGCTTTTACCAAACATATCGTTGATGCCTTGTTGCAATCTTATGATGGAAAACTGCATTGGAAGTTTCTATACCTAGAAAACTTAATGATGAGTGGGAACCTACTATAAAGATTAGAATTAAAGATTATGAGTGTTTTGCTTTGTGTGATTTGGGTGCTAGTGTTTCCACGATTCCAAAAACTTTATGTGATATTCTAGGTTTCCATGATCTTGATGATTGCAAATTTGCACCTTGCGGATTCCATCATTAAAAAGCCTATGGGAAGGATCAATGATGTTATTATTGTTGCTAATAGAAATTTGGTGCCCGTAGATTTTATCGTTCTTGATATAGATTGCAATCTTTCTTGCCCTATTATTTTTGGTAGACCTTTGCTTAGAACGATTGGTGCGATTATTGATATGAAGGAAGGGAACATTAGATTCCAATTTACTTTAAAGAAAGTCATGGAGCACTTTCCAAGAAAGAAAGTCAAATTACCTTATGAATCTATCATGCGTGCTACTTATGAATCAAGTGCCAAAGATGGCACTAGTTAGATCTATCGTTGCTTTTATGCCTAGCTAGGGGCGTTAAACGATAGCACTAGTTGGGAGGCAACCCAATTTTTCTTTCTGTTTTTTGTTTTTGCTCCTGTTTAGGAATAAATCTTGCATCTACTCTCTGTTTAGATGTGTTTTTATCTTTTGTTTAGTGTTTGTGCCAAGTAGAACCTATAGGATAAACTATGATGATAGTTGATTTGATTCTGCTGAAAAACAGAAACTTTGCGCTCACGAGAAAAAAATCAATAAATCACAAAAACGTGATTTTGCATTGATTCTTTTTGATTCTGATCAATAGACAAAATTTTCAGTACATCCTATTTTGGTAGGATTTTTATAGTTCCAGAAGTTTGCGTTAGTTACAGATTTCTACAGACTGTTCTGTTTTTGACAGATTCTGTTTTTCGTGTGTTGTTTGCTTATTTCAATGCATCTATGGCTAGTAAATTATTTTATGAACCATAAGGAAGTTGTAATACAGTAGGTTTAACACCAAAATAAATAAAGAATGAGTTCATTGCAGTACTTTATGTGGTGGTTTTTTTTCACTAACGGAGCTTATAAGATTTCCTATTGAGTTTTGTGTTGTGAAGTTTTCAAGTTTTGGGTAAAGCCTTTATGGACTATGGAATAAAGGGTGACAAGAGTCTAAGCTTGGGGATGCCCATGGCACCCCAAGATATTCAAGAGTAGCCAAAAGCCTAAGCTTGGGGATGCCCCGGGAAGGCATCCCCTATTTCGTCTTCGTTCATTGGTAACTTTACTTGGAGCTATATTTTTATTCGCCTCATGATATGTGTTTTGCTTGGAGCGTCGTGTATTATATTAGGCTTTGATTTTTAGTTTACCACAATCATCCTTGCTGTACACACCTTTTGGGAGAAGCCTATTTGATTAGAATTTGCTAGAATACTCTATGTGCTTCACTTATATCTTTTGAGTTTGATAGTTTTTGCTCTTGTGCTTCACTTATATCTTTTAGAGCACGGTGGTGTCTTAATTTTGAAGAAATTGCTAGTCTATCATGCTTCACTTATATTATTTTGAGAGTCTTTTAGAACAGCATGGTATTTGCTATTATCATAAGATTGGTCCTAGAATAATGAGCATCCAAGTTGGGTATAATAAAAACTATCATAGGAAGTGAATTGGATGCTACGATCAACTTGATACTTGATAATTGTTTTGAGATATGGAGGTAGTGATATTATAGTCATGCTAGTTGGGTAATTATGAATTCAAAGAATGCTTGTGTTGAAGTTAGCAAGTCCCTTAGCATGCACGTATGGTTAAAGTTGTGTAACAAATTTGAAACATGAAGTGTACTTGGCTTGTGCATCCTTATGAGTGGCAGTCGGGGACGAGCGATGGTCTTTTCCTACCAATCTATCCCCCTAGGAGCATGCACGTAGTACTTGATTTTTGATGACTTCTAAATTTTTGCAATAAGTATATGAGTTCTTTTGACTAATGTTGAGTTCATGGATTATACACACTTTTACCTTTCCGCCTTTGCTAGCCTCTTCGGTACCGTGCATTGCCCTTTCTCACCTTGAGAGTTGGTGCAAACTTCACCGGTGCACCCAAACCCCGTGATACGATACTCTCTATCACACATAAACCTCCCTATATCTTCATCAAAACAGCCACCATACCTACCTATTATGGCATTTCCATAGCCATTCCGAGATATATTGCCATGCAAGTTTCCACCGTTCCGTTCATCATTTTGACACGCATTACTTTTGTCATATTGCCATTGCATGGTCATGTAGTTGACATCGTATTTGTGGCAAAGCCACCATGCATTATTTTTCATACATGTCACTCTTGATTCATTGCACCATCCCGATACACCGCCGGAGGCATTCATATAGAGTCATATCTTGTTCTAGTTTCGAGTTGTAATTCTTATGTTGTAATCAATGAAAGTCTGATGATCATCATTATTAGAACATTGCCCAAAGAAAAAAAAAGAAGAAAGGCCAAAAAAAGGCCAAAAAGGGCAATGTTACTATCTCTTTTTCCACACTTGTGCTTCAAAGTAGCACCTTGTTCTTCATGTAGTGAGTTTCATATCTTGTGCTTCAAAGTAGCACCATGTTTTTCAAATAGTGAGTCTCGTAAGTTGTCTTTTTCATACTAGTGGGAATTTTTAATTATAGAACTTGGCTTGTATATTCCTACGATGGGCTTCCTCAAATGCCCTAGGTCTTCATGAGCAAGCAAGTTGGATGCACACCCACTAGTTTTCCTTTGTTGAGCATTCATTTGTAGCTCTAGTGCATCCGTTGCATGGCAATCCCTACTCCTTATGTTGACATCAATTGATGGGCATCTCCATAGCCTATTGATTATCCTCGTCAATGTGAGACTTTCTCCTTTTTGTCTTCTCCACGCAAATCCCCATCATCATACTCTATTCCACCCATAGTGCTATATCCATGGCTCACGCTCATGTATTGCGTGAAGGTTGAAAAAGTTTGAGATTATTTAAGTATGAAACAATTTCTTGGCTTGTCATCGGGGGTATAGAAGTTGGGAACATCTTTGTGTGACGAAAATGAAGCATAGCCTAACCTTATGATTTTGTAGGGATGAACTTTCTTTTGCCATGTTATTTTAAGAAGACATGACTACTTTGATTAGTATGCTTGAAGTGTTACTATTTCTTATGTCAATATGAACTTTTATTTTGTATTCATTTGGATCTGAACATTCATGCCACAATGAAGAAAATGACATTATGAATTATGCTAGGTAGCATTCCACATCAAAAATTCTCTTTTTACCATTTACCTACTCGAGGACGAGCAGGAATTAAGCTTGGGGATGCTTGATACGTCTCCAACGTATCTATAATTTTTAATTGTTCCATGCTATTATATTACCCCTTTTGGATGTTTATGGGCTTTATTCTACACATTTATATCATTTTTGGGACTAACCTACTAACCGGAGGCCCAGCCCATATTGCTGTTTTTTGCCTATTTCAGTATTTCGAAGAAAAGGAATATCAAACGGAGTCCAAACGGAATGAAACCTTCCGGAGCGATATTTTTGGAACAAATCCGATCCGGAGAGCCTGGAGTGCAAGTCAAGAAAGCTCTGAGGGCCCCACGAGATAGGAGGGTGTGACACTCCAAAATTTTTGGTGGTTTGTTTTTCAAAAGAGCCTTGCTTGGTTTGAAAGGAGGTCATTTAAACCCTTCCTAAAAACCATCTTCTAAGTTTTTGCCCTCTCAAAAATCCTTTTTCTGGATTTGGTTTCTTTTAAAAAGAAAACCCTTTTTGTTTTGGGCTTTTATTTGGTTTTGATCCCTTCTAAATTTTACCATGCCACCCATGGTAAAATTTTCCCAAAAACTCTCCTCCCACTATAGTTCAACCCTAACATTCTGTCCAAACAAATAAAATCCATTTTTGGATTTTATTCCAACTATTTCTCCTCCCAAAATAAATCTGTCTATCCTTTTGAGCCTAGGTGGATTGCAAAGCAAGTGCCCTAATGCTTTTGATTTTTGACCTCAACTCAACACCCCTGGATAGTCCTTTGTACCCACAACCCAGAACCATCTTGATCCACTCTTCTCCTGTTCAAATCTTTCAAATTTCACTCACTGCAAGTTTGGACCAGATTTGCCAAATTTGGTGAAATACATATCTACACCTCTCCAAAAATTCCACAAATATTCAGGCAGCCTCTAGATGCAATGAGAGGCCCCTCCACCAAAAACCAGCTCAAGGAAAAATCCCTACATGCCTGAATCATTCTGTCGAACACCTTGCATGCACTGTTCTATTCATATTCAGTTAAATTCAGAAGTTCAGTGTCGATCTTCGTCAGTAACTTCAGTCACAAGCTCACAGTGCGCTTGGCACGTAGCTCACGGCCAGGCTTGCTTGTGCGGAGCCTCACACGCACGCTTGGCGCCTTCCTGGCGTCGGTGGCGCCCTGGCCCGCCGGTGCTGGCGTGTCTTGCGGCGGCCGCAGCGCCGTAGCGGCCGACAGGAAGCAGAACGGCGGCACAACGCCGTTCGGCGCCGCCCAAGTGTCCTGGTGGCTCCGCGTGGCCACCTCCTTGCCAGTGCACGCATGCAGCACCGTCGCCGTGGCGCGGCATGCGCAGAGCGCGCTCTCTGCCGTCGACGGGCCGTGCGGTCGTTCCGTCAAGGTCAGGCCGTAAACCTCCCTCCCATGCTGAGCTGGACCCTAAAATGGCACCACTGCTCCACCTAGGCGATGCTCAAGCCCCTAAGCCGACCGTTCAGCCACAGTGCCGCCGTAATCAACTCGCCGAACTTATCCGTTCACGGCAACCGACTCGGGCCGGCTATATATAGCACCCCCGAGCCTGCTCTCGCCCCCGCATGACTCCACCACCTCACTAGACCCCGCCCAGCCACTGGGAGAGGCCCGAGGGGCCCTTCTTCCCCGACTCCAGCCGCCCCGTTCCGCCTCGGCCTCCACCTCTATTCGCTCCGGTGAGGCCGTCTCCGACGCTCTAACTTCATCAGTAACCCTCTCGAGCAACTAGGAGACTAACCCCCACTCCTATTTGATCCACGCAGCTCCCTCCGGCGAGATCCACGATTGCCCGAACCGCCGTTCGCCGAAGCAAGGGCCGCCGTCGACAAAGTGCTCGCCGGCGACCACCACCACCACCCACAGACGCGGAACGGTGCACTGATCTCGAAGGTAACACCCGATCACCTTGCCTCGCCGTGGATCGCCGCCGGCGACCACCGCACCTCTCGGGCGCCATCGCGCTCTATTTCTCTGTTTGAACTTTCAAACCCGACAGGTGGAGCCCGCCTGTCAGCCTCACAGCCGTTTCTTTTAAACGAAACGTTATTCTGGACTTTTCCGCAGAGCCCCCTGGAAACTTTCTGTTTCATTACAGATGGGTCCTTGGACCAAAACTCTTATAACTTTTGATTAGAAAAGTATTTTTGATTAATTCTTTTTCTATTCTCTTTAGATTTTTGTCTAGTTTTTTATCATATTTATTTGAAAAATATTTGGAACAATTTTCTGTACACTCACGGTATTTACGTTGCGTACGTATTTTTTCTTATACCGTAGATATCGGAGGAGGTGACGGAGCTGCAAACTTCGCACAGTTAGACTCCGACTACTCCGAACCAGGCAAGCATGTTTGAACTCCTGATATGATGAGTGTTGTTGCAAGTTTGCATTTTAGTATAGTAATGGCATGTTTATGAACATCACTTTGCATGATATATCACATGCACATAATCGGAAAGTAGGTTTCGGAAAGCATTATGTTGTTGGATACATATTTGCAAAGCCATGTGTTGGTATGAGGATGGGTAAGATGGCAGTGTTGTGACATGCCAGTCTTATGCCAGATTATTTGACTTCCGTGTCATCATGACACAATTCACATTCCCATTCATTCCATCCTATACTGTCACATGTTTTCCGAAAGGAATATGGCATAGTAAGTTGCAAATCATTTTCCTGGTACACACCAAGTGGAGAGGCCGGGATGAGGGTTCCATGGCCCTGGATTAAAGCCCGTCATCCGGTCAGGGGGCATGGGTGTTTCCGGTTGGGACCGAGAGGGGGGCACCCCTTAGAGCGCGCGTATAGAAATTTGATCCCATGCTATTCGAGGTTGTGGCCTCCCCGTCTCAAAGTTTTTCTTGGACGTTGTCCAGGGTGATTCCTGGCATCGTGAGGTGAAATGGGTGTGTACTAGTTAAATGTGTTTCTACTGAAATACTATAAACGGAACTAGTCCTTCGTGGCTACGGAAATCCATTGGTTGTGTTCAGTTCTTCCAAACTCTGCAGAGTCTCAATCTTTCGATTATCTCGTACTTTGTTCAAGTACTATAATTATCTTATCTTGTCAGGTATCAGCATCAGTGACAAAAACTCCGGTGGTATTTATGTGTAATAAATCTGGTTAAAAGATTATTCTTGTGGATGGACTAATCTCGTTATTTACATCTATTACAAGGCCCTGTCTGTGATGTCGCTCAGACGTCCGACGGTGGCATACCTGTTATTTGCTTTTGTTTAAAGCCCTGTCTATGATGTCGCTTAGACGTCCGACGGTGGTATTTCCTTTTAAAAGCCCTATCTGTGATGTCGCTCAGACGTCCGACGGTGGTATTTTCTTTCAAAGCCCTGTCTGTGATGTCGCTCAGACGTCCGACGGTGGTATTTCTTTTATAGCCCTGTCTGTGATGTCGCTCAGACGTCCGACGGTGGTATTTTCTTTTAAAGCCCAGTCTGTGATGTCGCTCAGACGTCCGACGGTGGTATTTCTTTTAAAGCCCTGTCTATGATGTCGCTCAGACGTCCGACGGTGGTATTTCTTTTAAAGCCCTGTCTGTGATGTCGCTCAGACGTCCGACGGTGGTATTTTCTTTTAAATCCCTGTCTGTGATGTCGCTCAGACGTCCGACGGTGGTATTTCTTTTAAAGCCCTATCTGTGATGTCGCTCAGATGTCCGACGGTGGTATTTCTTTTAAAGCCCTGTCTGTGATGTCGCTCAGACGTCCGACGGTGGTATTTCTTTTAAAGCCCTGTCTGTGATGTCGCTCAGACGTCCGACAGTGGTATTTTCTTTTAAAGCCCTGTATGTGATGTCGCTCAGACGTCCGACAGTGGTATTTCTTTTAAAGCCCTGTCTGTGATGTCGCTCAGACGTCCGATGGTGGTATTTCTTTTAAAGCCCTGTCTGTGATGTCGCTCAGACGTCCGACGGTTGTATTTCTTTTAAAGCCCTGTCTGTGATGTCGCTCAGACGTCCGACGGTGGTATTTTCTTTTAAAGCCCTTTATGTGATGTCGCTCAGACGTCCAACGGTGGTATTTCTTTTAAAGCCCTGTCTGTGATGTCGCTCAGACGTCCGACGGTGGTATTTCTTTTAAAGCCCTGTCCGTGATGTCGCTCAGACGTCCGACGGTGGTATTTCTTTTAAAGCCCTTTATGTGATGTCGCCCAGACGTCCGACTGTGGCATTTCTTTTAAAGCCCTTTATGTGGTGTCGCTAACACGCCCGACTGCGGCATGCATTTTTATTTATTTACCTTTCGAGGCGTTGCTCCAGACACCCGATCGGTTTTCAGTTATTAAACTTTGATACATCAAGTTCTGCAATATTACCGTTGCTATTTGAGTATCATACTTTGTTCATGACGCATTCATGCATTCATTGATTATATCTTTTGTCCGAACTGTCTTGCGAGTACTTTCAAGTACTCACCTGGCTTGTTGATTTGGCCAGATGCTGATGAAGGCGATCTCATGGATGAAGAGTTTGATAGCGAGTCCGACGCCTAGAGGAGTCCCAGTCAGTCCCATGCGACCCTGTCTTGGTCATTGTATTATCCGCTTCCGCAACCCCGAATAAATTCATTGAGCCTCACCTCGACGCTCGATGTACTGCCAGTAGAAGTCAAGTTATCCACCACCACTTTTCTCGAGCTAGTAGCATGCCACCCCATCCTTGTGTCAAAACCGCTCATATGTAATATATTGGCGAGTCTGTAATAAATTGTTGAGCAGCCTCAGCTCAACCCTGTAATATATTTGATGCTACTGGTTCTCTGTTTAACAAGCTTTTGTCTACCAGAAAGGATGACTTTTCCTATACTGGGATTTAAAGATTGGTTTTCTCAATAGACATTTTTATTGAAAAACCGGTCGTGACAGACTTGGTAATCAGAGCCAGGCTGACTATAGGAAACCAGTACGTGCGATCGCTAATTGGTTATTAGCATGATAGAGTTATTCATGTTTTTTTTACAAATGTAGTCATTTTCTCACAGTCAGCATAAAATTTATGATCTGACCACTCAGAATTTTTGCCTACTTTTGTAGATGGCCGACAACGACTGCGAGTCTCAGATGTTCGCCAACGTGCCTGAGGGGTTCGTCAAACTCCTCTCCTTCATCATTCAGGTCGCTATGGGGCCATCCTTGCGCCCAGTCTTCACGCTTTATCCACACAAGATCAGCGACAGTCTGACTATGCACCAGGCCGCGGTGCAATTCAGGGGAGGCCATGCTGAAATACGCCGCCTCCGATTCGTGGGGAGAGCCATGCCTACAGAAAGGCATGCTATGCAGATGGCTTCCCGCGAGACGATAACACGTCTCAGGATGTTCTTCCTGCAATGAAGACCCGTCGCTACCGCTAGCTTCCATGCCATGTGCCTTACACCTGTCACTACTCCTTCTCTTGCCCCAGAGGAGAGCGAGACGAGGCCTTTGAGATGCTTGTCGAGTACCTCCGAGCCCTGGAGGCAGCATTCGACTGCATGGTGGATGACCTCGTGGCTGCACGCATGGACTCAGTTCATGGCTGTGCTGCTAACAGGAGGGAACTCCTGCACACCGCTCCACCACTGACTTTTGTGTCATCCACAGCCTCTCACTCACCTACCACACTCGCCACTGCTCATCGTCTACCTACCACAGAGGAATTTAACCAGGCTATTGCACCCACTCCCGTCCGCTCTGCACCACTTATTGAACCCACTCCCATACGAGCTACCCCACCTATTCTACCCACTCGTATTCGTGTTATTCTGCCTACGGCACCTGCTCCATCAGCTCAGCACAACGTTGTTGACACCGGATTTTGGCAAGGAACAAAAGGCAAGTAAGATGGCCTCAAGTGAAAGAGTCTTAAGCATGAAAAGTTTCAGGCCGCCGAGTGGAACAACTTTGATTTTTAAGTCATCGACATCCGACCTCATCTCAGTGGCCGAAGTTGTACTCCGAGTGACACAATTTAATGTTCTGAGTGCTTTTCGGCTGATTACACCCTCACTATGGCCTCAGATGAAGGAGTGCTCTGAAGGAGTTGTCTTCGTCTCGTCGAGGCGATCGATTTTCATATATAAATCATCTCAATCCGAGTTCATATGCAAAAGTTATAGTCAATACGGTCTGGACAGGCCAGAGACCAAAATATTACGCTTGACACCAGACACATGTTAATGAGTGTCTGATGCAATGCGTGAGCAATTCGGCCTTCAAGACGGCCTTGAATTGAAAAACCTTCAACACGAGAAAGTTTCGTCTCGTCAAGCCGATCGATTTTCATATATAATTCTTCTCAATCCGAGGTCGTATGAGACCTGGGGAGACAAATCAAGATCAGGCTATGTTTTCGGTCGAGTGAAAAGTTTGACATCCAAGTGAAAACTTACCGGTCGAGTGAAAGCTTACCTTTCGAGTAAAACCTTACGGGTCGAGTGAAGGCTTACTTTTTAAGGGAAAACTTACCGGTCGAGTGAAAGCTTACCTTTCGAGTAAAACCTTACCGATCGAGTGAAAGCTTACTTTTCAAGGGAAAACTTACCGGTCGAGTGAAAGTTTGACATCCGAGTGAACTTATTATCATCTGAGTAAAGATATTACCGTCGGAATTAAAAATTGCCGATCGAGTAAGAGATTGCCTTTCCGAGTGAAAATATAGTCATCCGAGTGGAAATATGGTCATCCGAGTGAAATTGTCCTCCAGGTAAAGATATTCCGAGTGAAAACCTACCGATCGAGTAAAAGGTCGAGTGAAAACTTATCGATCGAGTAAAAGATTGTCTTCCGAGTGAAATTATAGTCATCCGAGTGAAAGATTGTCTTCTGAGTGAAAGACTCTAACATCCGAGTGAAAAGGTCCAGTCGGACGAAAAACTCTAATATCCGAGTGGATGAGCTCGGATCCGAGTGAAACTGAAGATGTGCCCGAAAGGTAATCCAGATGACCTCAGATGGAAAAGTGATCAACACGGAAGTTGTGCGTATCATCAAGACGGTAAACTTTGGTTTTGGAGTCATCATCATCAAAGATAGTATATGGCCTACAAGTTCACTATGAGACTCGGATAATCCAGTCTACTGCAAGACCGAGTCCGACTGGAAGGTAAAGATGACCTCGAAGAGTATTCAAGATGGCCTTATTTGAAAAAGTAATCAACATGAGAGTTGTTCGTATCATCGAGGCGCACAAGTTTGATATTTGGGCCATCTTGATCGGAGATCATATGCAAGCTCGGCGGCCCGTGCAAGAAGGAAGACAGAGTTTGGGCCAGATTCAGACTGAATCAGAGTTGGAATAGAACTAGGACTCTAGGACGCGAATTGATGTAATTTTTCTTGTAAGGAAAGCCTAGATGAATCCTTTACTTGTACGGGAAGTCCAGCCGCCTCTTATATATGTTGGGGGTGACGGCCGATTGAACAACACCAATCGAACCAATCAATCTATTACACTTTTGTGTTCATCTATCTTTATCCCCTGCCCTTGTATCTTTCTTTCTCGTTCTTCGTTCGTTCTTCGCATTGGAGGGCAGCGATCCACGAGGCTCTAGGGGCGAGCGAATCGACCTAGGGCAGCCCATAGCCGCCGCACTCCCTGACGGGGTCCCTCCCGGGCAGTGGGGTTTCGGGTCTACAAAAGCGCCCGTCGACTGTCTTGCGTATCGCGCTGTCGGTCGGGTCTCCTTCGACGTGAGCTGCGGTGCATCACCCCTGGCGTCGAGGGTACACGTGACGTGTTCGTGTGTCAACACACTTTTTGGCGACTCCGCTGGGGAAGAAGCTTTGAACAATCTCCAGCCTGTTCTTGCTACGAGGAGAGCGTCATCAAGCAGCTGCAATCTACAACGGTAACATGTATCATCAATCTCCTTACGTAGATGCAAATAGCCATTATGTTGATGTTGCTAGATCTTTCAATGGACATGTCATGTCGGCTAGCCCTAACGAGCAAAGGCCGACTAGTTATTCCATTGGAGAAACTTGGAATTTACAAAACCGCGACATGCAACTTATGAATCTGAATTTTCGTGCATCGGCAACACCTTTCAATATGCCGATGAATAACATGATTTGTTCGAGTGATCAATATATGACACCTCATGTGCAGGAGGGCATCTCACAATTTTATCCATCGGCAGTCAACTCGCAATATGCGGGTTTATCCCCAAACATGCTGATGAATGAGGCAATCGGCCATGCTTCCATTAGCTATTTGGCCGGTTATCCTCAGTCATTATATGATACACTTCATGATATTAATTATTCAGCATCATATGCAACTAAAAGTATTCATGACTCGGCTCACTTTTATGGCCGAGTGAATGGAGATTCTACAGGAGTGTATGCGTCTAATATTGCAGGAGATGAGGTGACTTTGGCTGCGTTAAAAAGCTTAGCGCAAAATAAGAAGATTAGCGTTCTTTGTCTTGAGCAACATGATAAAGGATTAGTTCCTGATTATGATGCAATAAGAGCTAGGGTTCTGAAGGAAGACAAAGTTTTGCCGATTGATCAAATTGGCGAGAGAGAATATTCGACAGTAGTGCACATGTCTTCACCTATCACTGCAGCATGCTATACACCCCCTATACAATTGCAAAATTTCGGCAACATCACTTCATTGCCGAAAGATCATAAAAGTATTGGGGGGCAAGCCAATCCAAGTAGGGCCGAGTTTACAGAAAAATATGTGGCCCAAGTGGACAAGATCAAGCCAAAGCTCACAGGGAATAGCGTCAACGAATTTACTACGCCAACTCTTGAGGAATTACCAGCAGAATATCAACAGGCTTACGAAGCACTCAAGAAGAGCCGTGGAGAGGAATATTTGCAAGAATACGTCAAGTGCCTTCCTCCATCCAGCAACTATGTTGGCCCTTCTGCGATATTGAAGCAAGAAGGTTTGCAAGCAAATCAGCAAGAAAGGGTTCACTCGGCTAATATGGTTGATTCGGTTGAAACTGAGTCAAATATGAATAAGTCATCTACAGCCGAGTCGAACGATTCCTTTAAAGAAAAGACGATGGTGGATTCAGTTGAAACCAGATTGAGCACAGAGACGGTTACAACCGAGTGCATAGAGTCCATACCGAGTACATCATACCAGTCGAGTGCATCGACCCGTCTGAGTACATCATGCCAGTCGAGTGCATCATTCCAGATGAGTGCATCGCCGGCTAAAGTCGAGTGCATCAAGCCAATTATTGCCGCGTGTGCTAAAACAGAAGATGCAAGTTTCGCCGAGCAAAGGAACGGTAAACGCAACGAGTTGGCCGTGTTAGATTTTTCTGGATGTGAGGGAGCTTACATGCTGCCCTATGAGTTCCGTGCCAAAGAAATTGATGAGCATCAAGAGAAAAGTTATATGGCCAAACAAAGTTTGGCTAGTGATAAAGATCAAGAACCAAAGCGTGCACCTGAGCAAAGTTCAACTGACAAAAAGCGTCCGAGTGAAATCCACTTGGGTAATCCGAGTGAAGTATACTCGGGCAATCCGAGTGAAATCTGCTCAATCAATTCGAGTAATGAGGCACGAGATCCAGAAAAAGAAGAAGACGCATTCAAGAATTATTCAGAAGTGGAGCAAGGTATTGTTCCAGTGGTGCAACCATCTTCTTGTTCCAACGACTTCACAAAGGTACACCTAGCCGAGAGTTTACTCAGTTTTCGATTCGGTCAAAATCATATTGTTGATGCACCCGTTAGTAAGATTCTAATTAATTTTGAAAGACCGATCGAGAAGAGTAATCTGTTTGTTTCGAATTATCTTGTTACTAATCATGCTGATCAACACATGGCACCATTCATAGAGGCTAATAGTGACAACTTATCGCAACCAAAGTTGTTCCCGTCATGCCGACTGAACTTTATATTCATATGGGCAACTTTGTTTGTTTCATGCCTGGCTAACATTTGGTCTCAGATGAGACATATATTCTGTAATTATTTTGGTTGTAGGAATATAAAGCCAGGTTCAAAGTTCTCCAGGATAGCCGATTCAAAAGCATCGGGAAAGGACGACAAAAATCAATGCATAGCCGAGTCAGATGACACTAAGCTGGCACCACTCGGTTGTTTTGTTTCAGAGCCGATATCACAATATCATTTAATGGACCAGGAGTGTATGTCCAGTGCAGGCATAGTTGATCACATCATCGGTACATCGCTGACTAATCCTATTATTATAATTGATCACGATGTCGAGTCGTCAAGACAAGAGCGAATGCAATGTTTATTCGAGAAAAATGTCAAAGATTGCAACATGATCCATCAAGTCGAGCAATCGGACAACATAGGACGATTGGAGTTTGTTGAGGCACGAGCATATGGCCACTCGTATCAGATTGGCCTTGATGGCGATCAAATGTTGACTCGGTTACCTCAAGCCGATTCATCAAAAGGTCGACAGGTTCACATCAATGATGATGGGGTCAAGTCTTCGAGCAAGGATATTGTTAGAAAGTGCATCCACAACAATCTCGAAGATGAGAATTCCATGAAATCTACAATGGAGACATCTAGCACTGGGGGGCAACCAGAAAATTTGAAGACCGATGCAAACACAACTAAAGAAAGCAAAGGCCATGGTAAGCACAAAGGTAGAAAGCCGAAAGTCACTTTCGCACAGTTATTAGAAAAATATCAGAAGATAAGTGAGGCAAAGAGTGCTTATCGGCCGAGTGAAACAAAAGCATCGAAGTCACCCCCAAGGCATAAATTTGAAGACAAGGATTGGCGAAGGAAGATGTTGAGCAAGCAGACTCCATATCCTCCTTTTGGGCCACCAATGCCGATGTCATGGATACCTCCCCCTGCCGACTATTATTCATATCAATCATGGGGCAAGTATAAATCAAGGGCACACCATCCATCATATTCTAAACCACCTCAACAAAATTATGCAGCTCCTAGAGGATCATCGTTTGTTCAACAACCACATGCTAAAGACCGACTCAACCAAAAAGTATCGGTCTGGAGCTCAGCGAAGAAGATGGACGTGGTCAAGCAAGTATACCGAGTGAAAAAGGATGGCCGCAAATGTGCTATTTCAGATCCGACTCTAGATGACAAAAAGACAGTCGAGTCTATGTTGACTACTAAGGACAAGAAAGTGAAGCAAGTAACTTTCAAGGATCCAATCGCCGAGTTTGGAAAGGCCAAGCTGGAGGTTCCCAAAGCCAGGAAGAACTTGCCAGTGCGTAAACCAAAGTCACAGCCGGGATGCCCACTCGGCTTACCATATTCGCAACAGAAAAAGCTGAATTGGCTTAGGGCCAAAGAGGTGGAGAAGAGGAACATGGCTTGGGTTCCCAAGGGAAATCCTCGACTCAAAAGCGGCAACATATCTCCTATTGCAAAGTCAGCAAGAGTAAAAGAGGACAAGTGTGAAGCCGGCAGGCAGAGTCGACAGTTTTCATCTCATTATAGGAGACTACAAATGGCACATCATCCATGTTCTTCAGTCGTTCCATCAAAGAAAGCGTCCCAGAACTTATCCCCGGCTGAAACATCTGAATTATTTCGGCTATTCACACTTTGGTGGACGGGTTCTCCAGGTCCTATTAGATAAGGACATTTGGCCGATATTTGCATATCACCCTAAGAGTACATTGTGTTGACAAAGCTGGCATCTGACTAATTGTGTTCATTGTGGTGATCCAGAGAAAGTGTGTCACCGAGATGAATGAAGCTTCGTTCACTCGGGGGGCAAGGCAATGTTGACTCAGAGACCGAAGGACAGGGGTGTGACATCACATTTATCAGTCGGTGCTCCCTGGATGCCAAGTCTAAGTCTTGTGGAGATTATTTTCATGATTCAGTTTAGCAGCGCCCAGAGTCGGTATTATTGACATATTTCTTCACGGGATGGATTTCAAGACTTCTTGTCGGGTAGAGCTTACATGACTAATAATCAAGCCGAATATGCTGTGTTATTCGGGCTAAAGGACTTCTAACCACTACAAGAGTTGTATGCATCAAGGTTCACAATGATTCGTTGCCAACCGTCCAACAAATGTTATCCTTATATGCATCGACGAATCACTCAAACATTGACCTCACGAGTTGCGGCTGACTCCACGGTGGAGTCGGATATTGATGGATCTAGTGCGAGTCATATAGCTGGCTGGAGAAAGTTTCTCTTATCTGCAGGATCCAAGTTAGGAGACAGACATTATTCGGCAGAGACTTGATGGAGTATTTTTTATCAACAATGAGGGGACTCACCGAATATTTGATGGTTCCTTTAAGGTTCATGGACATAATCTTTTGGCATCCGGTATCGCGAATGGTTCTAATATCCCCATAGAGTACTTGGATAAAGGTCAAGTCAAG
Organism: Triticum aestivum; assembly: GCF_018294505.1. NCBI lineage: Eukaryota > Viridiplantae > Streptophyta > Magnoliopsida > Poales > Poaceae > Triticum > Triticum aestivum. Next base: position 502,198,947 of record NC_057801.1, on the reverse strand, counting down.
GATTGACATGAGAGACTGACATGAAGGCATTCGTGGCATCCAATGGTTGTTCTCAGACGGCTATTATCTGAAAATGCTCTACCCAAGAAACAACAAGCCTAAGCATATGGCCGATAACAATTATCGTCTTCAGCATGCACAGCCGATGTAGTGTTGACATCGTGTTTAAAAGAAGTATTTTCTGGCACGCAAGCTCTGCCAGAAAACAGGGGGGCATGTGTTGACACCGGATTTTGGCAAGGAACAAAAGGCAAGTAAGATGGCCTCAAGTGAAAGAGTCTTAAGCATGAAAAGTTTTAGGCCGCCGAGTGGAACAACTTTGATTTTTAAGTCATCGACATCCGACCTCATCTCAGTGGCCGAAGTTGTACTCCGAGTGACACAATTTAATGTTCTGAGTGCTTTTCGGCCGATTACACCCTCACTATGGCCTCAGATGAAGGAGTACTCTGAAGGAGTTGTCTTCGTCTCGTCGAGGCGATCGGTTTTCATATATAAATCATCTCAATCCGAGTTCATATGCAAAAGTTATAGTCAATACGGTCTGGACAGGCCAGAGACCAAAATATTACACTTGACACCAGACACATGTTAATGAGTGTCTGATGCAATGCGTGAGCAATTCGGCCTTCAAGACGGCCTTGAATTGAAAAACCTTCAACACGAGAAAGTTTCGTCTCGTCAAGCCGATCGATTTTCATATATAATTCTTCTCAATCCGAGGTCGTATGAGACCTGGGGAGACAAATCAAGATCAGGCTATGTTTTCGGTCGAGTGAAAAGTTTGACATCCAAGTGAAAACTTACCGGTCGAGTGAAAGCTTACCTTTCGAGTAAAACCTTACGGGTCGAGTGAAGGCTTACTTTTTAAGGGAAAACTTACCGGTCGAGTGAAAGCTTACCTTTCGAGTAAAACCTTACCGATCGAGTGAAAGCTTACTTTTCAAGGGAAAACTTACCGGTCGAGTGAAAGTTTGACATCCGAGTGAACTTATTATCATCTGAGTAAAGATATTACCGTCGGAATTAAAACTTGCCAATCGAGTAAGAGATTGCCTTTCCGAGTGAAAATATAGTCATCCGAGTGGAAATATGGTCATCCGAGTGAAATTGTCCTCCAGGTAAAGATATTCCGAGTGAAAACCTACCGATCGAGTAAAAGGTCGAGTGAAAACTTATCGATCGAGTAAAAGATTGTCTTCCGAGTGAAATTATAGTCATCCGAGTGAAAGATTGTCTTCCGAGTGAAAGACTCTAACATCCGAGTGAAAAGGTCCAGTCGGACGAAAAACTCTAATATCCGAGTGGATGAGCTCGGATCCGAGTGAAACTGAAGATGTGCCCGAAAGGTAATCCAGATGACCTCGGATGGAAAAGTGATCAACACGGAAGTTGTGCGTATCATCAAGACGGTAAACTTTGGTTTTGGAGTCATCATCATCAAAGATAGTATATGGCCTACAAGTTCACTATGAGACTCGGATAATCCAGTCTACTGCAAGACCGAGTCCGACTGGAAGGTAAAGATGACCTCGAAAAGTATTCAAGATGGCCTTATTTGAAAAAGTAATCAACATGAGAGTTGTTCGTATCATCGAGGCGCACAAGTTTGATATTTGGGCCATCTTGATCGGAGATCATATGCAAGCTCGGCGGCCCGTGCAAGAAGGAAGACAGAGTTTGGGCCAGATTCAGACTGAATCAGAGTTGGAATAGAACTAGGACTCTAGGACGCGAATTGATGTAATTTTTCTTGTAAGGAAAGCCTAGATGAATCCTTTACTTGTACGGGAAGTCCAGCCGCCTCTTATATATGTTGGGGGTGACGGCCGATTGAACAACACCAATCGAACCAATCAATCTATTACACTTTTGTGTTCATCTATCTTTATCCCCTGCCCTTGTATCTTTCTTTCTCGTTCTTCGTTCGTTTTTCGCATTGGAGGGCAGCGATCCACGAGGCTCTAGGGGCGAGCGAATCGACCTAGGGCAGCCCATAGCCGCCGCGAGCCCTGACGGGGTCCCTCCCGGGCAAGTGGGGCTTCGGGTCTACAAAAGCGCCCGTCGACTGTCTTGCGTATCGCGCTGTCGGTCGGGTCTCCTTCGACGTGAGCTGCGGTGCACCACCCCCGGCGTCGAGGGTACACGTGACGTGTTCGTGTGTCAACAAACGTTTCTTGTCTGGAACCTATTAGCGAGGATGAGGTTGATTCCCCAGCGTCTCTACGTCTCACCCTCGGCAGGCCAAGGGAGATCCTCACCATCTCCGACTAAGTGCGCATAGACGCCATGCGATGTATCAACTTGTGTAATATGTTTTTATGTACTTAGGTTGTGAGAAGTAGCCTGTTTGCGCATCATGTAGGATCTGGAGGAGTGCACTAGTTTAAATAACATGTCAGGATTATGTACGCATATCCTGAGTGATGTAATGTATAATTATGCCCGCGTGTAAGATATGCACTAGTCATTCTCCGCGCGCAATCATGTGTTTTCAAAAAAAATAAAAAAATTACCATGGAGTTTAAAAATGTCCTTTGGGTGTGATTTTATTGACTTATGCGACTCTCTTTCTTATCTTACGAGTTCACAAAAAAAATTATCCCCAGAGTGAAGGATGTCTCGTCCTTGGACGCGCTCCATGCCAACTCAGCCAGAAGAAAATTATGGCACACCGCAGAACCAGAATTTCACTCAGGGTCAGACAAGTCAATAGGACAGTGAAACAACTTTTACACAAGTTTGTCGTTTGTATGAACAGAGTCAGAAGCAACACCAGGAAATGATGAACCAATTCATCAATATGGGAAGTAACCGTGGTCAGTATCAACCGCAATCCAAATTATCTGAGTTACAAAAGACGCGTCCTCCAACATTTTCTCATACTGACAAGCCTCTTGAGGCCGAGGACTAGCTTCGAGACATGGAGAGAAAATTAATTATCGCACAGTGTTCAGATCGCGAAAAAGTACTGTATGCACCACATTATCTCACAGGTGCAGCTGCATCGTGGTGGGAAAACTTCCTGCACATGCACCCCAATGAAAATGAAATCACCTGGGAAAATTTCAAAGAAGGTTTTCATGGCGCACATATTCCTAAGAGCATCATGAAAATCAAGAAGAAGGAATTTGATGAACTCAAGCAAAGAGCCATGACAGTGTCAGAATACAACAGCCAATTCACACTGCTGTCTCGCTACGCCAATGAAGAATGCATGACCGAGAGCAAGAAGATGGAAAAATTCTTGGAAGGCCTGGCACCCGCCCTTAAGTGCCAGCTAGTTGTGCACACCTTTCCAGATTTTAAAACACTGGTGGATAAGGCCATTACCCTGGAAAATGAGCGACGTAGCCTGGAAGATATCCGCAAACGAAAAAGGGACCAGACTACTTTTACTCGCAATTACAGAAGAAAGAAGGACTTTCAGAAGGGGGATTCACACAAAACCCCGACAAATAATTCACGTCCAATCAAAAATTTTCATGCAAGAGACAAAGAGTTCACCTATCGCCCAGGCGTTACCTGTTATGCTTGTGGAGAAGAAGGGCACTATGCCAAGCAGTGTCCCAAGCCAAGGAACTCAAACCCGAAGCTCAATAATGGTGGAAATAATTCAGCACCAAAGCGAAGCAATTTCAACCCCAACAACAACCACCGGAAAGGTCACTTGAACCACGTGACCCGAGAGGAAGCACAGAACGCCCCAGATATCGTACTTGGTACGTACCCCGTCAACACAATACCTGCCATGGTTTTGTTTGATTCTGGAGCTTCTCACTCATTCGTTTCGAAAAGTTTTGCTTTGCAATCATTTTTCGATGCTTCCCTTGGAAAAATCAATGATCGTCAAGTCCCCTGGGATTAAGCAAGTGACCAGAGTTACTGCCAAGGTGTGGTTATTGAATTTGAAGGATTGAAATTTTACGCCAACGTTATTGTACTGGAAAGCAAAGGACTGGATGTCATCCTAGGAATGGATTGGTTGACCACCAACAAAGGTTTTATTGACTGCTTCAACTGTACCGTGATTCTTACCCACCAGCAAGGGAAGAAAATAAAGGTTTCAGCCAAAGAGAGACAAATACCTCGGCAACCTAGATTAAACAAGGTGGACGTTTCTGAGCTGAACAAGGTTCCAGTGGTATGTGAATTTCCAGATGTATTTCCAGAAGAACTACCAGGCATGCCACCAGACCGAGAGATAGAATTTAGCATTGAGCTAGCACCCGGAACCACTCCTGTTTACAAGAAACCTTACAAAATGGCACCATCCAAATTGGTAGAGTTGAAGAAGCAAATAAAAGAATTATTGGAGAAAGGATACATTCGAGCCAGCTCCTCACCTTGGGGTTCTCCAATTTTATTTGCCAAGAAGAAGGATGGAACAATGAGATTGTGTATTGATTATCGAGCTCTCAACATGGTCACAATCAAGAACAAATACCCAATGCCCCGAATAAATGATTTATTCGATCAGCTCGCACAGGCCAAAGTCTTCTCAAATATTGATTTGAGATCAGGATACCACCAATTAAAAGTACAAACAGAAGATATTCCCAAGACCGCTTTCACCTCCAGATATGGGCTGTATGAGTTCACAGTAATGCCATTTGGGCTAACCAATGCCCCCGCATATTTTGTTCACCTCATGAACAAAGTGTTTATGAAGTATATGGACAAGTTTGTTGTGGTATTCATCGATGATATTCTGATATATTCCAAAACACCAGAAGAGCACGCCGAACATCTCAGAATTGTACTCGGAGAACTCAGGAAACATCAACTGTACGCCAAATTCAGCAAATGTGAATTTTGGCTAAGGCAGGTGGGTTTTCTGGGCCACGTGCTAACCCAAGAAGGTATTGCAGTAGATCCGGAAAAAGTCAAGGCCGTACTTGGCTGGAAACCGCCAGCTAACGTAACGGACGTACGAAGTTTCTTGGGAATGGCAGGCTATTATCGGAGATTTATTGAAGGATTCTCCACTATAGCAAAGCCCATGACACAATTGCTCAAGAAAGGCAAGAAATTTGAATGGACAGAAGCATGTGAGAAAAGCTTCCAAGAGCTAAAAAGAAAACTAACAACGGCACCAGTACTAATTGTGCCAGATATACACAAGAACTTTGAGGTATATTGTGACGCATCCCGGAAAGGCCTCGGGTGCGTATTGATGCAAGAAGACAAGGTCGTTGCGTATGTCTCTAGACAACTACGCAAGCATGAGGAAAATTATCCCACCCATGACCTGGAATTAGCAGCTGTCATCCATGCACTCAAGGAATGGAGACACTTCCTACTTGGGAATCATTGTGAGATATACACAGACCATAAGAGTCTTAAGTATATTTTCACACAGCCAGAGTTAAATTTACGGCAACGACGCTGGTTAGAGTTGGTGAAGGATTATGATGTGGGAATCCACTACCATCCCGGAAAAGCAAATGTTGTGGCAGATGCACTTAGTCGACATCCCAGCACGGACGACGACAATATACAAAAATTGAGGCCAGAATTTCAACAAGAATTTGCCCGACTCAATCTAATAATGGTTACCGAAGGCAGTGTGTCGAATATAGAAATACAGCCTACCCTAATGGAAAGTATCAAGGAAGCCCAGCACGGACACCCCAGCATTGAGGGCATAAAAAGAAAAGTGAGTTTGGGAAGAGCCTCAGAATTCAACATAGATGAGCAAGGAATATTGTGGTACGGAGAAAGGCTATGCGTACCAAATGTCAAGGACCTCAAACAGCAGATATTAACTGAAAGTCACACAACTCCATATTCAATCCATCCTGGAGGGACAAAAATGTACAAAGACCTTCAGGAAATTTTTTGGTGGCATGGTATGAAGAGAGATATAGCCACGTTCATTGCATGCTGTGACTCTTGCCAACGTATCAAGGCCGAGCACCAGAGACCAGCCGGACTGTTACAGCCAAATAAGATACCCGAGTGGAAATGGGACAAGATTGGAATGGACTTTATAGTTGGACTGCCACGGTCGCAACACGGAAACGATGCCATATGGGTCATAACCGACAGATTAACCAAGGTGGCACATTTTATTCCGGTAAAAACAACTTACACCACTCAGAGACTAGCCAGACTTTATCTTGCCCGTATCGTCTGCCTACATGGAGTCCCTAAGACTATCATCTCTGATAGAGGCACACAGTTCGTCTCTACATTCTGGAATCACCTACAACAGGCACTGGGAACCCAACTAGCCTTCAGTACCGCATACCATCCCCAGACTGATGGAAAAACGGAACGCGTAAACCAAATCTTAGAAGACATGCTAAGAGCCTGTGTCCTCACCTACGGGAACAGTTGGGAAGAAAGTTTGCCATATGCAGAGTTCACATACAACAACAGCTATCAAGCCAGCTTGCAAATGGCACCCTTTGAAGCTCTATATGGGAGAAGATGTCGTACCCCGCTAAATTGGTCAGAGACCGGAGACAGTCATATCTTTGGCCCAGATATGCTCAAGGAGGCCGAGGAGAAAGTTAAGACAATTAGAGAACGACTCAAAACAGCTCAAAGTCGGCAAAAGAGTTATTACGACCGAAAGCATCGGGAAATCAGTTTTGAACCCGGAGAATTGGTATACCTCAGAGTTTCTCCTATGAAGGGTCTACAACGATTCAAGATTAAGGGGAAACTAGCACCAAGATTCATCGGACCATTTCATATAGTGGCCCGACGAGGCAAGGTAGCATACCAGCTGGACCTACCCGGAGACTTATCCGGTATCCACAACGTGTTTCACATCTCGCAGTTGAGAAAATACATAAGCAACCCAGAGAAGCAAGTTTCACATGAGTATATTGACGTGCAACCAGACCTCAATTACCGGGAGCACCCGATAAAAATATTAGAAGAGTCTGAGAGGAGGACCCGACAGAAAACCATTAAGTTTTTCAGAGTTCAATGGAGTAATCACACCGAGAATGAAGCAACTTGGGAGAGCGAGGATTTTCTTCGGACAGAGCACCCACACCTGTTTAAGGATCAGCTGAAATCTCGGGGACGAGATTTTTCCTAAGGGGGTAGGTGCTGTGACACTCCAAAATTTTTGGTGGTTTCTTTTTCAAAAGATCCTTGCTTGGTTTGAAAGGAGGTCATTTAAACCCTTCCTAAAAACCATCTTCTAAGTTTGCCCTCTCAAAAATCCTTTTTCTGGATTTGGTTTCTTTTAAAAAGAAAACCCTTTTTGTTTTGGGCTTTTATTTGGTTTTGATCCCTTCTAAATTTTACCATGTCACCCATGGTAAAATTTTCCCAAAAACTCTCCTCCCACTATAGTTCAACCCTAACATTCTGTCCAAACAAATAAAATCCATTTTTGGATTTTATTCCAACTATTTCTCCTCCCAAAATAAATCTGTCTATCCTTTTAAGCCTAGGTGGATTGCAAAGCAAGTGCCCTAATGCTTTTGATTTTCGACCTCAACTCAACACCCCTGGATAGTCCTTTGTACCCACAACCCAGAACCATCTTGATCCACTCTTCTCCTGTTCAAATCTTTCAAATTTCACTCACTGCAAGTTTGGACCAGATTTGCCAAATTTGGTGAAATTCATATCTACACCTCTCCAAAAGTTCCACAAATATTCAGGCAGCCTCTAGATGCAATGAGAGGCCCCTCCACCAAAAACCAGCTCAAGGAAAAATCCCTACATGCCTGAATCATTCTGTCGAACACCTTGCATGCACTGTTCTGTTCATATTCAGTTAAATTCAGAAGTTCAGTGTCGATCTTCGTCAGTAACTTCAGTCACGAGCTCACAGTGCGCTTGGCACGTAGCTCACGGCCAGGCTTGCTTGTGCGGAGCCTCACACGCGTGCTTGGCGCCTTCCTGGCATTGGTGGCGCCCTGGCCCGCCTGCGCCGGCGTGTCTTGCGGCGGCCGCAGCGCCGTAGCGGCCGACAGGAAGCAGAACGGCGGCACAATGCCGTTCGGCGCCGCCCAAGCGTCCTGGTGGCTCCGCGTGGCCACCTCCTTGCCAGCGCACGCATGCAACACCGTCGCCGTGGCGCGGCACGCGCAGAGCGCACTCTCTGCCGTCGACGGGCCGTGCGGCCGTTCCATCGAGGTCAGGCCGTAAACCTCCCTCCCGTGTTGAGCTGGACCCTAAAATGGCACCACTACTCCACCTAGGCGATGCTCAAGCCCCTAAGCCGACCGTCCAGCCACAGCGCCGCCGTAATCAACTTGTTGGACTTATCCGTTCACGGCAACCGACTCGGGCCGGCTATATATAGCACCCCCGAGCCTACTCTCGCCCCCGCACGACTGCACCACCTCACTAGACCCCGCCCAGCCACTGGGAGAGCCCCGAGGGGCCCTTCTTCCCCGACTCCGGTCGCCCCGTTCCGCCTCGGCCTCCACCTCAATTTGCTCCGATGAGGCTGTCTCTGACGCTCTAACTTCATCAGCAACCCTCTCGAGCAACTAGGAGACTAACCCCCAGTCCTATTTGATCCACGCAGCTCCCTCCGGCGAGATCCACGATTGCCCATACCGCCGTCCGTCGGACCAAAGGCCGCCGTCGACACAGTGCTCGCCGGCGACCACCACCACCACCCACAGACGCGGAACGGTGCACTGATCTCGAAGGTAACACCCGATCACCTTGCCTCGCCGTGGATCGCCGCCGGCGACCACCGCACCTCTCGGGCGCCGTCGCGCTCTGTTTCTCTGTTTGAACTTTCAAACCCGACAGGTGGAGCCCGCCTGTCAGCCTCACAACCGTTTCTTTTAAACGAAACGTTATTCTGGACTTTTCCGCAGAGCCCCCTGGAAACTTTCTGTTTCATTACAGATGGGTTCTTGGACCAAAACTCTTATAACTTTTGATCAGAAAAGTATTTTTGATTAATTCTTTTTCTGTTCTCTTTAGATTTTTGTCTAGTTTTTTATCATATTTATTTGAAAACTATTTGGAACACTTTTCTGTACACTCACGGTATTTACGTTGCGTACGTATTTTTTCTTATACCGTAGATACCGGAGGAGGTGACGGAGCTGCAAACTTCGCACAGTTAGACTCCGACTACTCCGAACCAGGCAAGCATGTTTGAACTCTTGATATGATGAGTGTTGTTGCAAGTTTGCATTTTAGTATAGTAATGGCATGTTTATGAACATCACTTTGCATGATATATCACATGCACATAATCGGAAAGTAGGTTTCGGAAAGCATTATGTTGTTGGATACATATTTGCAAAGCCATGTGTTGGTATGAGGATGGGTAAGATGGCAGTGTTGTGACATGCCAGTCTTATGCCAGATTATTTGACTTCCATGTCATCATGACGCAATTCACATTCCCATTCATTCCATCCTATACTGTCACATGTTTTCCGAAAGGAATATGGCATAGTAAGTTGCAAATCGTTTTTCTGGTACACACCAAGTGGAGAGGCCGGGATGAGGGTTCCATGGCCCTGGATTAAAGCCCATCATCCGGTCAGGGGGCATGGGTGTTGTCAGGACCCCGACTCGATGTCACATCGATCTAGCCGGTAACACCTCATATCACTTTGCGGCCTCACGCACGGTATCCCCACGGGTGTCGTCTTACCTTTTCCCGGGACCGTTTGCGCCTTTTGGCTCGCGTATATGATAGTGTCGCTAGCATCCATATGATAAGGAGCCCGGGCTGACATGACTAGTCGTAAACCCAAAGTGGCACAGACTTATAGGGACAGACATCAATGACCCAGCTTCGAACGTGTCGGTCATCAGCAAGTGGGTCCGGGCTGTAGCACTGGGCTAGCAGGACTCCGGTAAACCGGGCTGTAGCGGGCTAACAGGACTCCGGTACTCAAAGCGTGACATTTCCCCGAAGGGACAGACACAGGAACGAAGAAGGACACATGCCGGCCAGCCTAAGTGTTCCAGAGCAGTAGCAAGCTACCATGGCTCAGCGGTAACAATAGGAGACATTTCCCGGTAAGAGAGGCTACTAAAGATAAACAACTAGATAGTCAGATCCCACACATACCAAGCATTTCAATCATACACAACATGACTCTATGACACAAATACTTTATTTAGGCTCAGGGAGCCATACATAACATACACCAAGGTACGGGTCTCACGACCCAACATACAAGTCATACAGTCATACAAACCAGCAGCGGAAGTAACTTGTCTGAGTACAGACAACTAGTAAAATAAAAGAGGCTTGGAAAGCCTAGCTATACTACGTGGTCCTTCACAAGCTCAGGGTCACCACCTGGGTCTTTAGCCTACTCGTTGATGTCAACGTCTACATAGAACCCATCAGAAGGGGTTGCAGCGTCTTCTGTAAAAATGTAGATTATAGCAACATGAGTACAAAGGTACTCAGCAAGACTTACATCAGATCCTACATACATGCATAGTATCAAGAAGGGTTGGTGGAGTTATTGCAGCAAGCCAGCTTTGACTCTTGGCTAGACTATCCTACGATACTCCAACTTGAAATAGTTTTGCGCACACGAGTCCACTACTCACCACTTCAATACACTACCGAGGATCCACCTCCGTCTTCCTATGGAAGAGCCATCCTCGGCACTCACACTTATCTTGAGGCTTTTAGCAGTTTCCATTTACTTGTCTATGAACTATATAGGCAACCAAGTAGTCCTTTACCGCGGACGCGGCTATTCGAATAGATCATGTTAACCCTGCAGGGGTGTACTTCTTCATACACGCTCTCACCACTTACCGTCGTTTACACGACATGTACTCGGCAACCTTCAAGCGGAAGCCCAACGTGGGTGTCGGCCACGACCTACCTAATCACCTAAGCCTCCAGTCCAGGTTTATCGCCTATTCAGGTTCCATCCGCAGGGAGTCCGGCCGAAGTTTCCCATACGGCCCCGAACGATGTGAACAGGGTTCCCGAGATACCTAACGGGTACTCGGTACACCGTGCCACGTACCTACCGCATCACAGCCCACCCCTACGGTCAGCGCTGTCCACGGCCTCCAGTAGGCTACAAACACCAGAAACTACTTGCAACTCCTGGACGGAGAACTAGGGTGAATAAGAAGCCGAGAGGGTCCATTGGTTTCGGTCCCAATGCATGGTAGTAGCTGATTCTTAAATCACACATACAGATCTCAGTGCTTAAGGTCGGCTTCAATGAAACAACCCACCATGTACTCCTACATGGCCTCTCATCGATACCTTTACCAAATCGTGTTCACCACACCACTCTCATTACCGACATAATCATTTCACTCTAGCCCATCACCCAGATGAACCAGACCTGACACGACTCTAGGCATAGCAGGCATAGCAAGGTAGGAACAACACATACATAGGGCTCAATCAACTCCTTCACATGCTAGTGGGTTTCATCTAGTTACTGTGGCAATGACAGGTCATGCAGAGGAAATGGGTTCAACTACCGTAGCACACAGCAGTTTGAATCGCGTTGTCTTAATGCAGTAAAAGAGAGCAGGAGCGAGAACATGGGATTGTATCGATATGATCAAATGGTTGGTTGCTTGCCTGATGGTTCGATGCACTGATATGGTTCTTCGATAGGGTAATCACGGTACTCCTCGGGGGCAGAACCTGTCGCAAAGGACACCGATACACAACCATCACCAAACAATGTGCAACAATATGATGCATGCATGAAACATGGCAATATGAGTGTGTTGGGCTAATGCAACTAAAACCAGTAGGGTTTGAACAAATTTGAATCAAGGATTCAAATTTCAAATTCAAATATGGCCTTTTAAAGTGCTTTTCCTTGTTCTGCTTAAAACATCAATTTAACTTGTTTGATCATGCATGAAAATAGTACAGATGGATAGATTGGATTTTTCTGATCATTTTTCATATATAATTTGTCCAATTTGGAGTTACAGAATAAAAGTTATGAATTTTTGAAGTTTAAATAATATTCTGGAATTTCCTGATTTAAATTTAAATCCAGAAAATCACTTACTGCGTCAGCCTGACGTCAGTGTGACGTCAGCAGGTCAACGGAACAGGTCTGGGTCAAACCTGACAGTGGGTCCCGCATGTCAGGGTGATTATTTTAATTAAGATTTGATTAAAACTAATCCTGTATCATTAGCAGGGCTGGGCCCCACCTGTCATTGACTCAGGGGAGTCAACCAGGGCCCACCCGTGGTCAAAGTCAAAGCCGGCGACGCCGGCGTTTAGCCGCCGGCGAGCCAGACGCGGCGGCGGGAGTGGTTTTGGCCATTTCGGCCACCAAAGGGGCCGCGGAGACCACCGGACTGGAGCTGACGACAAACCGCAGCTCTTGGCGGAGTCCGTTGGGGTCGGGGTGGCCGGAGTTGGCGCCGGCGACGACTTTGGCGGCCACCGGGGTTCGGTCGAGGATGAACTTGGCGCTAGAGGGGTCGGTGAGGGTCGTGGAGTGGCTAGCTAGGTGATGTGGGACTCGGTGAGTAAGATGGACACCATCTTGTGGCCGGAGTGTGGCCGGAAACACGTCGGCGACGAGGTCCGCGACGGCGCGTGCGGGTGAGCTTGGTGCGCTCGCTGTGGTGCTCGAGAGAGAGAAAGAGAGGAAGGGGAAGTTAGCCCAGCTCACTGCGGTCTTGATGGAAAGGACGGCGTGGTCGGGGACGGGCTGCTGCGGCGGCGACGGTGAAGGGGATCTCCGGCGATGGCGGTTCGGGCGAGGTTGGTGCGGCGGCTTCGAGGCACGCGAGCGCTCGGGGCTCGGCTAGCTCGAAGGAGTAGAGGACGGCGGAGCTTCTGGACAGGGTGGCGCGGTGTGGAGACGACGGGGAGCACGGCTACGGCGGTGGTGCGGCGACGGTGGCGTCGGCCATGGCGTGGGAGCGCGAGGAAGAGGAACTGGGGGCGAATGGAGGTGTCCAGGAGGGTCGGGGCGCGACGTGGAGCTCGTCCAGGCCATCAGGGCGGCGAGAGGGGGAGGCCGGGCGGCGTGCAGCTGCGTGGCGAGCTGCGGTGCCGCCGCCGAGCACCTTGGCTGCCTGCCTGGCAAGCCAAGCAGCTCGCTGGAGCGGTGGCCGGGCTGGGCCGGCCAGGTGGGCTGGCTGGTGGGCCTGCGGTGGCGCCAGGTAAGTTTTCCCCTTTTTTTCTGTTTCTGTTTTATTTAATATATATCTGCAACTTTGTTGAATTTAATAAAATACCTAGGCAACTTCAAAAATCACCAAACTATTCCTGGCCCATAGTTGGATTATTTCCAACATGAAACATTTTAGTTTGGAGATAATTGAGCATTTAAATATTTTATATTATTTTAAATGCCCAAATTCAAATATTTATGATTTAATTCAAGAACCCTAGGATGGCCTAGGAAAATGTGCACCACTTTTGGCAGAGGTTCTGAACCAAGACAAAAATGATGGGCATTTTAGAAGGGCATTTCAGGTTCATTGAAAAATTATTTTAGTAACCCTAGTTGGTTTCAGAGGGGACTGGGGGTTCTGTCATCCCCATTTCAAGTTTCTGATGAAAGAGTAAGCATGATGCAACACTCTAATGCATGACTAGCTAGGGTGTGACAGGTGTTTCAGGTTGGGACCGAGAGGGGGGCACCCCTTAGAGCGCGCGTATAGAAATTTGGTCCCATGCTATTCGAGGTTGTGGCCTCCCCGTCTCAAAGTTTTTCTTGGACGTTGTCCAGGGTGATTCCTGGCATCGTGAGGTGAAATGGGTGTGTACTAGTTAAATGTGTTTCTACTGAAATACCGTAAACAGAACTAGTCCTTCGTGGCTACGGAAATCCATTGGCTGTGTTCAGTTCTTCCAAACTCTGCAGAGTCTCAATCTTTCGATTATCTCGTACTTTGTTCAAGTACTATAATTATCTTATCTTGTCAGGTATCAGCATCAGTGACAAAAACTCTGGTGGTATTTATGTGTAATAAATCCGGTTAAAAGATTATTCTTGTGGATGGACTAATCTCGTTATTTACATCTATTACAAGGCCCTGTCTGTGATGTCGCTCAGACGTCCGACGGTGGCATACCTGTTATTTGCTTTTGTTTAAAGCCCTGTCTGTGATGTCGCTTAGACGTCCGACG